>NC_090756.1:60923790-60943790 GCF_036898095.1 Palaemon carinicauda
GGTACCAGGGTTTTTACACACACACACACATATATATATATATATATATATATATATATATATATATATATATATATATATATATATATATATATATATATATATATATATATATATATATATATATATATATATATATATATATATATATATATATATATATATATATATATATATATATATATATATATATATATATATATATATATATAGGGCTTATATATTTTATTAGAGGCCCATAGATTTTTTTTTTTTTTTTTTTTTTAACATTCTGCCTTATACATTTTATTAGATGCCGAAAAAAATGATTTATTTTTAAATGTTTTTTTTTAAATGTTTTTTAAAAATGCAAATGTTTTATAGTCTCTTCAATTACATATTACTAGCGTACTAACTGCATTTCTTACACAACACTTTTCAAAGACAATTTTACTCCTTTGAGCGAATGAAGGGGCCACTTTCAAACGGCGTTAAATTGAATTAAATAAGGAGTTTTGTCTGGACATGGCAAAAGGTTCTGTATGAGCTGCAAACTATAGTACCTTAACCTACGCCAAAGAAAGATGTTAACGGCGATAAACATCATCACTGTCACAATTATTCCTGCTAGTAATATGGGGTGAAGAAATTCTTTATAAGTAGGTGACGGGTGGTCCATCTCTGTCAATTTTATCAACCGCTTGGATACCTGTTTGTTGTATGGGAGAGGTAAAGATGGAACCGTTGTTGATCACGTGAAGTTTGCGAAGTAGGCTTGTTCTCTGATGATAGTCTTGATAGTCCGTCCGGGCATGATACATTGAAGCCGGCCTTGTCGTATCGTATCTACGAGCCGTTGTTCAGTCTGCAATTGAACTTATTATCGTCAAAGGGTTAAATCTTTTTCGGACATTTTTCATGTGTATGGGAGAGAGCACTGTCTAGCACTATACCTAACTCGCATGAATCCATTGAGTTTATATTGAATTCAAAGGAGTCACCTGTACATATTTTTTATATTTATTGCATCTGAACAGTGAGTTAATTGATTTAAGTCTTTAATGACCGTAAATGTTTCCTTGTCTGGGGAAATCAATACGTGTCCTGTCAAACTAGATATTACTGGATTTGAGTGATTCGTCATGAAAGTCGGAAATGGTGATATCCTGTAAGATTGCCAGGCATCGGAAGAACCAAAGGGAATTGTAATCATAATCCTGTTATTTTCAACGCTTACTGTAATTAGGCTGTAATAAAATTCCAACCTACATGCGTCTAACAAAGGAATATAGCCTAGTTTCTTCCGTCCGTTCTCCACAATTAACTTTAAGTATTTTATTGGCAACAAATGGGGTGACAGTACACCTTTAGTTGCTAACATGATAGCTTCCACATAATCTTTTGATTTCTCAATGAAATGTGCAATTCTGTTATGTATGTGATCTATTTTTGAATAAAAACACGTTAACGTTGCCAACAAATCCTGTACTTCCATAATCTGATTGATATTTCTTGAATGTTCATTTACTAAACTCATAATTTGATTGATTGAAGCTAACTGATTCCTTAGTTCTGACATAATCAATTCATTTTCTTGAGTAAAGAACTCAATTTTCTTATTTTGACTACTAATTTTAAGACGATTGGAAATTCCTAAACCTAAACTTGCAATAGAACCAAAGATGTTTAGTGCAGCAAAAATAAACGGGTTACGTTTCTTAATATTTTCGTGCCCTACGGTCCACATCAAAAGGTCACGAGCCATAAATTCTGTCTCGTGAATCTTATTTTGCAAGTCTTCAGATAGCATCTCTGCAACTTTTAGTGTCGATGCAAGCGATCTCTCTGTATTAAAAGGAAAATATCTTCTATGCAATTCATTTAATGAGACAGCAAATCCTGAAATTGGCGCTTTTTAAGCTAGTGACGTCATTCTCTGGGAGAAAAATTGCTTGCATTTGCACTTCAACAACTACGTTACTTGATGTAATAAAAACGTCTTCCTGTCTTTCAACTATAGTGCCATATTTAAAATCTATACTTTTAGTTTTAGAGCTCATCCCTCACGAGAAAAATATCTGAGCGAACAATATCACTCCCAAAAGCAAAAAATTCATCTTGGAAACCTGTAACGAGAAAAATATATGTAATTACTCCTGTATTAAGAAGAAAACTTTTAACATACAAATAAAAATATTTCCCTCACTTCTTTCCCTCTTATTTTAATTTCTTATGTGAGCCAATGGTACGATTCTCTCATCAGTGGGTTGGGATACGTTTTGAACTCAAAACCTATTGGCCGTTAATGTTTCCAAAATGTTAAATGGGCCTTCAAACTTAGGTATTAGTTTATAATTGAGTCCTTTACGTACATTTACCTGTATGTATACATTATCACCCACGGTATATGTTTTAGTTTGCTTTGCTATTTTATCATGATTCCTTTTCATTATGATTTGTGATTCTTCTAAATTCTTTTGAAGGATATCAAAACGACTTTTGCTCACATTTATACATTCTTTTAAAGGATTTGATAGATTAGTTGAGGCGTTAATACATGGAAAGGCGTTCTAACTTGGGTACCATGCAATGCTCAGTACTGCAGGTATTACAATATCCCAATTGAGGTCTAATCCCCCTAGTGTTACTCCTAATATATTTAAAACCTTCCTATTTGCTCTTTCCACTAGCCCATTCGACTCTGGGTGATATATCATGGTATTTATTTTCTTTATGCTAAGGAATTCACATAATGAAAAGTATCATTCGTAAAATAAAGGACTATTAAAAGGCTGAGTTTGAAAAAAATTAGCAACAGCCTTTAAACAAATACTAAAAATATTCTTTTCCTAACAAAGTCGTTACTTCTAAGATCAATGGAAAATAAGACCCTATATATTTAGAAAGAATATAGATTACCACATAGAAAATCACAAAATTAATTCTTGAGCGAATTGTGTCAACTACAAAGTGGACATTTCGACTTATATGATAACACATCAAGTTAATGGATGCTAACTTTACTTAGAATTTATAAATCAAAAAGTATTATATACTAATGCCTGAATTTACGAGCCACTTATTGATTGAGCTGATGAAATTCAATCATCCATAATTCAAAGATTACTAACGGTAATTAAAAAAAATAAATGTTGGCATGAAATCCATTATATTGTTCATTCTCACGTTAGGTTATTACATTCATAAAAGTCGTTTCAATGATTTTACAAAGTTTTCCTTCAACAGCTTTAATATGTTAATAAATTTCAGTTTTTATTTTCAAGTATATTATTATATGTTACATAAATTTATATTTATTGCCTTAAATTTTTGAAGATATATATATATATATATATATATATATATATATATATATATATATATATATATATATATATATATATATATATATATATATATATATATATATATATATATACATATATATAAGTATATATACAGTCAGCGCGGGTCGGTCTGTCCGGGCAGCATCCGCCGTGCATTCATTTTGGTCCCCCCCCCATATCTACACTAATACACAATATAAATCAATAAAAATTTAATTGAACACTCACCAATATCCCTGCTACTTGTCTATAGGGTAGCCTTTCCTCTTCTTGACCTCCAAAAGTCGTCGAGGAAAACCATCGGCGAGGTTTTGGAGTATTTCGGCAGGTATTTCCGCCCACACCTTATGGAGCGCCGCCTCGAGAAGTGTCACGTTTGTCGTCACTTCTTTACGAAGGCGGGCTTTAACTATCGCCCAAAGGTTCTCAATGGGCGAAATATCAGGACTTTGACCTGGCCAATCAGGAATATAGTTCACTTCGCTATTTTCCAGCCACTTTTTCACTTTTTTAGCCGTATGGCAAGGGGCACCGTCCTGCTGAAAAATTTCAGCTCCTGTAGCCGCAAAACAATCCACTAAATTGTCTTTCAAAATGCTCAAATAGCGGTCAACATTAACTGTTATGCCTTTAGGCAAAACAACAAGGCTTGGGGCACCACCGTAGGCAAACGAACCCCAGACCATAAGCGATGCTGGGTGCTTAACTGTCCTGGCCGTGAGATTAGGCTTAAGATGATCCGACTCCTTTCGCCTCCACACTTTTTTCCCGGTCGTCTCACTCACACAAAAGGTCGCTTCATCACTTCACAAGACACTTCGCCACTGCTCCAAGGTCCAATCCTTGTATGTCTTGGCAAAAGCAACCCTCCTCTTCCTTTGTTTCTCAGTTAAAGCGTGCTTCTTTCTCGCGATCACTTTCTCGTTGTCGAGGCGCTTCGACAAGTTTTCCTGAATCGTACAAACACTGACGTCGCTCAACAATTTAGGGTTCTGTTCTTTCAGTTGCTTAGCCGTTAATGTTGGATTTTCTTCTAGGCTTCGCTTTAAAATAACTAAAGTACGATCAGGAATCTTCCGGGGGTGGGGGGTGGGGAAACCAGCCTGGGAGTGAGAAGGGACCTCGGCGCTACCCACTGCCTTAAACTTGGCCACCAAGCGCCTCACTGTTCTCTCGTTTACGCCAGTATTCTTCACTATTTCCTTCGTTTGCAGACCTAAATTATGACAGGTTATCACTCTAACAATGTCATCGTGACTTGTACGGGGTCTAGACATCCCTGGGGGGGGGGGGTTTGATAGACAAAAATGCCACGCGAACTCACAAAAGAACGATTTCAACTCGGCCCTCTCAACCTGACACAACCTCACTCCACGACTACAGGAAACACACTGACTAGCTTCCACCTGCGCAGATATGTAGATGCCAACTTGTATAAAAAGATGTCAATTAGTCAATTTGTCCCAGTCGATTTTTTCCCCGATAAACCCCATGCCTCCGATTTACGCGGAACGCTGTGTCCGGCCCACTATCCGGACAGACCGATCCGCGCTGACTGTATATATATATATATATATATATATATATATATATATATATATATATATATATATATATATATATATATATATATATATATATATATATATATATATATATATATATATATATATATATATATATATATAAAAGAGAGAGAGAGAGAGAGAGAGAGAGAGAGAGAGAGAGAGAGAGAGAGAGAGAGAGAGAGAGAGAGTTTGTAGTCAATAACAATATGGCAAAAAATGTTCTCGAAAATAATATTACATATAAAATCTTTTTCTTATGAATAACATAAAACTTGCATATTATCCCATTCACTACAACTTCAGATATAATGAATAATTCAAATCATTAAATGAGGCAGGATGAACATGGCACAAGGATTCTAGATCCTTGATCTCGTTGATAAAGTTTTCTCTCAGAATAGGAGATTAGGCTTAATAGGCCGTCATCTCTCACGAGACATTATCCTTTAGAGCCTCTTAAGAGAAATTCATCACTCCTAAAGTAATCCCTTCTTTGCATTTCTTATTTCATTACTTTTTCCCAAAATAACTAGGTATAGTTTCTATTTACACACACACACACACACACACACACACACACATACACACACACACACACACATACACACACACACACACACACACATGCACACACACATATATATATATATATATATATATATATATATATATATATATATATATATATATATATATATATATATATATCACCCACAAACGGCATTTAATACCGAAATCTATCTTGGGAATAAGTATCCACTTGGAATTCATTTCATGCTAACAGGTTCCGGCCCGGTGGAGATTTGAACCCTCACCTGCAGGCCGGAAACCATGCCAGCAACGGCTCTACCGACTTAGCTATCAAGAGAGATAAAAGTTTATGACAAGGCCCCGTACATATTCCTGTCGAATTCAGGAATCTATTCATAGACTTAAAATAAACCCATCTCCACCATGATAGCTGAATCGTGAGTTTGCTACTCGTGGTCATTTTAAATGAACATATATCACAAGCACAAGTGATTTCAATCAATGTAAATATCACCCACGAACGGCATTTAATACCGAATTCTATCTTGGGACTAAATATCGTATATCACAAGCACACGTGATTTCAATCAATGTAAATATCACCTATGAACAACATTTAATACCGAATTATATATTGGGAATAAATATCCACTTGGAATTCATTTTATGGTAACAGCTTCTGGCCGGGTGGAGATTTGAGCCTCCACCTGTGGGCCGGAAACCATGCCAGCAACGGCTCTAGTGACTGAGCTATCAAGAGAGATAAAAGTTTATGATAAGTCCCAGTACATATTCTTGTCGAATTCAGGAATATGTTCATAGACTTGAAATAAACCCATCTCCAACATGATAGCTGAATCGTGAGTTTGCTACATTTGGTCATTTAAAATGAACATATATTACAAGCACACATGATTTCAATCAATGTAAATATCACCCACGAACGGCATTTAATACCGAATTCTATCTTGGGAATAAATATCCACTTGGAATTCATTTCATGGTATCAGCTTCTGGCCGGGTGGAGATTCGATCCCCCACCTCTGGGCTGGAAACCATGCAGCAACGGCTCTACCGACTGAGCTATCAAGAGAGATAAAAGTTTATAAATGGCTTTTATTCCAATAAATCGCTTTACTCATTTTTATTATTTCAGTGTTGCTACGGGAAAAAAGAGCAAGACATATTCTTTGTATTCTAATTCATTAAATCACTCACACCCCAACACATTTACAATGGATAGATGTTTATCAAACCCGTTTGGGATTATCAAGTGATAAATTCTCTTGATATTTGTTATGCATTTTTACCTCTTCTTCCAAACCACATTTCTTTTTTTGGAAGAAATCATACACATGATAATATGCATAAAATATTTTTTTTAAATAATTTTTTGTAAATATTTTTGCTTTGATCTTGAAAACTTCTCATTCCGAAATTTATTTGTGAATCATGGAAGTTAATTAGGTTATCATATCTTTTATTCATGAATAAAATAGATAAATTCAACCATGATTATCAGTATTTCTTGTAATAGTAACTACAGCTTTTATTAATTTTGATATAAAGTCAATTCTTAATTATATCCGTCTGAGAATCTCTATTACAGTATAAAATAAATTAGTTGTGTCATTAATATCATGTTAATTATACAGTACGTGATTTGATTTGCATGACTTTTTATATTAATTGACATCAAACTTTGGACTTTCAAGCTCATTAATTTTGATTCAACACATTTAGTAATATAATTTGTAGTAATATTTTGCAACGTTAAAATGACATTTAATAAATTTCTCTTAATAGACAATTAAAATAAGTGTATAGTTCGGCTTTTAATAATTTAACTATCGTTTTGCGAGCGAGGTAATTGTAAATTATGTTAACTTATTATCAAAATCAATATATCAACTTGTCAGTCCTTAACTAATAAGGAACCCCTATTACTTTGCAAAAAAAAACTCGTTATCAGAATCTTTAATTCCTTCCTCACCATCATCATTATCATCATCATCATCCCCATCATCTCCACCTACGCCTATTGACACAAAGGGCCTCGGTTAAATTTCACCAGTCATCCCTATCTGGAGCCTCTATCAATACTTCTTAATTCGTCATCTCCTACTTCATAGTTCCTAGTCCTCAGCCATATAGGCCAGGGCCTTCCAACTCTCTTACTAAGTTCTAATCGTAAAGCTTCAGAATCTCGTCAAAATAGTTTTCGTCAGTTTTATATTATTGTTTTTATTTAATTTGCTTCTTATTACATCTAAAAGCTGTTTTGGCCTTTGACCCTGAGCTGCTTGCAAAATTATTTTGCAGGTTTTCCCTCTGCAAAATTATCTCTGTTTAACAAGGTCTATTGCATTATATTGTTATATAACTTTTCCTAATCTTAAAGCAGACTACAAACTTATATACATTTTTGATTTCACATTGTCATACTCTTAAATAATTATGAAATTATGAAGTATATGATAGCATCATCATTATCCAGTTATTTTTTTTACATATACTTAATCAATGATTAGGAAGGATTAATAATTTTTTGCATTTGAATTCTACTACGGGATAATCTATTTCGTAATATAATTTAGTATTGTATTTCCCCCTATTCAAAAGGTAAGAAAATATTAATAAATAAACCTTTCCGTAAAATATATCTTGGCATTTAGAATAAATAAGAGTGTGGAAGAAATATTTCAATGGGTAAAGAAATTAAGAGTAAGGTGATAAACATCACAATACTTAATTATAAAAATTTAAGTGTCAGGGGATGATTGTAAAGTTAAGAAAGCGGAAAATCCCTCCCCCTCCCCACACACACACAAATATATATATATATATATATATATATATATATATATATATATATATATATATATATATATATATATATATATATATATATATATATATATATATATATATATATATATATATATATATATATATATATATATATATATATATATATATATATATATATAAGGAAAGTAAAAAATATAAAGGAAAGCATAATGGAGAATCTTATTATCTTCCCCTAAGCAGTTATGATTAAAATTGTTCAGTGTAAAAGCTATTAAAGGTAAGGACACAAAGATATGGCAGCGACTGATGCTCATAAGAAGAGATAAGTGAAAATTGGAACATTTCTTGTTCGGAAACTTAAATATAAAAACGCATGAGTTAATCGTTAACGAATTTTCAGAGGAATTATGAATTGATTTTTTAGGTTCATTACATTCAAGGAATTTTTTCTTCTACAAAATCCACCTATTTACGTTTAAATTTGCATAACATTTGTAAGTAAAACATCACACACAAAAAAAGTTATATACAGGTTTTTTTTTTTTTTTTCAGCGCTTGTTTCACTTCAATTCGTATTTTTTCGTAAATTTTCTAAAGACCTGGATATTTTTTTTTCCCTTATGATCTACCTTTAATCTGTGGGGCCAATGAACCAGGTAGATGCTACGCAAACTAATTGAGGTATAAAGCAAAATTCAGCATCATGAACCACAGACGATTGCAATGTTTTGCTTCGTCGTCGGTCAGCGGTAGGGGAGGATGCCTGCACCAACAGTCAATCAGCGACGAACTTGCAAACCGTGGATCGGCTCCATTTGCCTGCTAGGATGAAACAAACTTCAGCTAAGCTACAACCCTAGTTAGAAAAGCTGGATATTATAATCTTCATAAGGACTTCAACAAGGAAAAATAGCCCTTTAGAATCGGGGTAAATTTCTCCTTGTTGAAGAACTAAAAAAAGAAAAAAAAAAAATTCTTTTAGATATTTGTATTTTAAATTCCATCACGTGAAAGTATTTTTCTCTTTTTCATTCATATTTATGAGAATAAATTAGAATCTCAGTTGAAAGCTCGATTTTTCAATATAAATGATGAGCTGTAGTAGTTAACGGTAGAAAAATAAATTAAAATCTTTATACGAAAAATTGGAGTGGAAAACTGTACTATAGTAAAATGAAAAGAAAACCAATATTTTTTTTTTTTTAAATAATTAAGTAATTAAGGGAGACTAAACTGATTTCTTTGAAAATCGGAAATTTAACTAATTTTTTATTCATTTGGTGATAATAAGGATTTATCTAGTATTCAAGAAAAAAATAAATGTCTTGTTATAAGTTTAATCTTAATTCTAATGAAAAGGGTATGACTTTTTATCATGAAGTCAATGAAGGTTTTCTACTCTAGATTCGAGAAAATAATAAACATGACTTAGTAATTACAATTATGAGTCCAATAGTATTTATTCTGATTCTTTATTATTTCATCATTATTCTTCAAGATATTTTACATTCATAATGATATAGAACGTAAAAAAATGCACATATTAACATTAAAGAAAATTTAGCAGAGTTTCGTATTATATTCAGAATTTATTAAAAATTCTGAGTTTTTTGGTATTACAAAAACTTAAAACAAAGCACTGAGAATTTTATAAGTAACATAGGAAAAATTGTGAAGAGATAAAGGTTAAGTAATATGTTGGTCAAAAATTAAGAAATCATTTCAGAGTTGTGATTGGCAACGTCTCTGACTGGTGATCACTATACGCGGGGTTCGAGACCACCTCAAACTCGATAGTTCCTTTAATGTGTGTAACCTCACCACCCTTGTGAGATAAATATAGTGCGTGTGGGTTTGAGGGAGCCTATAGGTCTACCTGTTGAGTCATCGGCAACCAAGGCCTGGCCCTCCCAGGTCGTAGCAGGGGTGGAGATTGGGCTTGGGCGTTGATCATATGTATATACTGTCCTATATATATAGTCACTCTCTAAGACATTGTCCTGCTTGTTAGGGCAATTTCACTGTCCCTTGCCTACGCCATTCATGGGCGGCCTTTAAACACAAAGTGACTGTTCTCCAATGTAATAAATAAACATTATAAACATTATTGAGGATTATTTGAGCGAAATGTAGCACACCATGTTTAGACAGTGTAAAAGATATTTTGTCCTTGGGCACAGAGGCTACTCTATGTAAGGTTACGAAAACCTAGTAAATTCTTTCTCAACTTCTTTTCGGACAAGAAAAATAGTTTCACTTTTGAAAAATGGTCTCTCCTTTACGCATGAGGAAAAATGCCTTAAATTTTTTTTACGATATTTTGTATATTTGTTACATAATAATAGATTTATCTATACAGTTTATTTCATTATCAGCACTGCTGGACAGAGGCCTCAGACATGTCCTTATTTGTGGTTTGGTAAACTTTCCTCACCTTGTTGGGCACTGTGCATTGGTGATGGTGGGAGACCTTTGCTGATCAGGGCAATACACAAACCCTTTTACCACGTTAAGGTAACTACACTTATGTATATATTTTTGGGCTCAAGCCAAGTCGTCCGATGGAAGTTTCCTATAAGTAGCTTACTAAGGGATATACCCAGAGAATCTACCTTTAGGTCTCCAAAATATCCTTAAATTTTCTCTTAAGGATATTGCATAATCAGGGGACTTATGCTTGATACGACACATAGCGATCTTCACTCCGAATAGCGTTTTCGCCTCGAGGGGGAAGAGTGGCAAATTTGGAAGGGGAGTTGTTATCAAGATTACCGTATTTCCCATAATATTATTGAGTATCAAGATGGTGCCATATTCAAGATGGCGGTTATTCCTATTTCTGTAGCGAATTCGCACAGAGGTGTTCCCTGTTGATCTAATCTTTTTGATCGATTTTGTGAAGATTATTATGCAATCTCCAGCTTCTTTCGCCTCTGGAAAGTTGAATATTGGTTTTTTATAATGTATATATTTCTATCTCCTGTTTCATAGTGAAATTAGAGTAATTTATTGTGCTTAGAATCTGGGCCTGTTACCGGAGGCACCATGGGCACTGTCGTTCGTTAGACATGTGATATTTAGTTAGCATAACAAATTTCCCGGTTGAAATAGAATTAATAAATTATGAAAGCTATTTAACCATATTTATAAATGTAAAGATATTTATGGTATGCATAATTTTCCTCTTTCTTTGTCGATCATATACGTTAGAGTTTCGGTGATTTAGGTAACCGAGATCTCGTCTTGCCTAGGTTACCTAGCCTAGGCGATGTAGTATACTTTCAGACATTTCCCCGTTTACCCTTGTGTATCATTTTATTGAATCTAAGGGAGATAGTATTTCCTAGAATTATATAAATCGATATTGTCTCCTGTGGAGTGTTATGGGCAATCCCTCTCTCCATCTGGCGGCAACCTTTTCTGGTCTTCCCATAGAGTAGTTCACTCCGGCTTGACTATGCCAGGGTTTTTCTGTCTCACACCTTTGCCGGCGAATGTGTGGCTTTGGTTTTGACAGAATCTAAGAGTATTCAGTCTTTTTGCCGGCGGCAAGGCGGCAGAGTAAGTAGTCACTCCCCGGCCGGCTTATAGACGCTGGCATAGGAGGCTAAGCCTCCCTAAACCGCACCTGGGCTGCTGGTATGATGCCAACCCTTCTTCCTGTGGTTTAGAAGACTAGTTTTTTGCTGGCAGACCCTAAGCTGAAGAATAGGCATTCTTCTGCTACCTAGGATGGCGCCGGCACTGATACGATGTTTCTGCCTTGTTGGGAGGGGGCGGCAAACCTGCCGTCCCCTCCTAACTATTTCGGCAGACCCTAGGTTCAAGAATAGACATTCTTCTGCCACCTAGGACGGCGCCAATACTGAAACAGAGTTTCTCCCTTGTGTAGTGGGGGCAGAAACTTTGCCGCCGCCTTCTACACTTTATATAGGACCCTTTTCCCTACTGCTCTCTGTCCTTTTAACTATAGCCGTCGTCCTGCTACTTCAACGCTTGCCGGCGGGTTGCGGGGCACACCAGGCTACTACAGAGCAGCTGTTTAGTCACACAACTTTCTCTTATGGACAAGGATCCGGGAAAGTTGTGTCGGCCATGACGGCTGCCAGTGGAAGACCCTTCTTTTATCTATGGCCGTTGTCCTGCAACCTAAACACTTTCCGGCGGGTTGCAGGGCCGGCCGGGCTCCTACATAGCAGCTGTTTAGTCACTCAGCTCTTCCTTATGGACAAGGAACCGGGAAGGTTTTTCCGGCCATGATGGCTGCCGGTGGGAGACCCTTCTGTCACCAAGGTTCTTCAGTCCTCCCTTTGACTGCCGTCCACAAGTTCTGTAACTGCCAGCCAGGACGGCGCCGACAGGTACTTACTCAGTCGGCGGCACGCCAACTCTACCAGTGCTGCCGGGTACTAACCAGTTAGCCATATGCCGGCCGGACTATGCCTGCAACGGTCCTTGTGGTTGGATAGAAGCCTGAATGATGCATTCTCTCCTACAATTTGAAACTTCTTTCTGTAGGAAGGCAGTAAGTTATATACGTACATCCTTATTTAGTGTAAACATACATAGTAATAAGGCAGTGCTTCACTCCATGCATTTTCTCTCTCTCTATCAGCTAGTGCCGTGAGGTTCGAACCTGCCCGGTAGCATGCCGGCCAGGCCGGCACCGTCAGATACTTACTCGGTCGGCGGCATGCCGACTGTACCAGTGCTACCGGGTACTAGCCAGATGGCCATGTGCCATCCGGATAGTGCCATCAGGGCCTAGCTATGCCGGCTATATGCTGGATGAATTACAGTATATGATTATACAGTAGTCGAAATATTTGCAGTAGAGTATACACTGCAGATAGAAAACTACGGTATATATATTATACAGTAGATATTTTCCAACATATCTCGTGTATCCTTGCCCAGTCTTTTGCTCAGACCAATCATATATTGAAAGAATAGAATTCCTTCAATACTCTGATTAGAAATCAGTTTTTAAAAATTTACCCTACAATATTAAATCTTTTAGAATGGCCAGTGCTAGTACACTTTCTATCCTTAAAGGTTAGAATCCTTATCTTGGGGCTTCCCTGATCAGGGTTTTAATATTGGAATGGAAGGTCATAGCAATTGCCTGAGCGGGCTCAACAAGTATGAGTCTTTTCTATTACTAGTCCAGTCAGTGACCTGCCGTCTGGACCGGTCCGCCAGGTGCTAGTCATTTCGGCAACACACTGGCTGTACTACAGTATATAATGATACAGTAGCCAGAATATTTGCAATAGAGTATATGGTGCAAACAGAAAACTAGTATTATTATAAGTAGTTAATTTCTAACACATCTTGTGTACACTTATGCAGGCTTTTTCTGAGACCAAACCTATATTGAAAGAATAGAATTCATTCATTGTTCTGATTAGTAATCAGTTAATACTTAAACCACAATATTAAATAATAAAAGGGTCAGTGGTAGTGTACACTTCTTTTATCCTTAGAGGTTAGAACCCTTTTCTTTTGAGTTGCCCTGATAAAGGAAACTCTTTAAATTTAATATTGGGCCAGGCATTTGGCTGGGAGGGATACACAAGTAGGTGGCTTTCCCTATCTCTTCCTAGCTTACTATCTTAAGCTATATTAATTAAAATATGATTAATTGTATATTTGTTTATAACGTGAGATAAACAATCGTATACTCATTTTGTATTCCTTTCTTTACAGGAGGAGCCCCAGATGAAATCCGATCCAGTCTTCTGCAATCTTAGGAGTGAGTACGTGTACGGTCATAAGCATGCATGTCTCATACCCCCTGCAATATTATCACCAAATCCCTGCAATATTGAGACCCCCAAGTCTGCAATACCTGCTGGACCTTAGTGGCCGAAGGTTTTGATGACCCCAAGTCAATGTAGTCTAGGGATGCGGCACGTAAAAAAATATGCAAATGGGTTAATGGGTTCCAGAAGAACTCTCCGCGACCATACCTACCTAACGATAGGATGCGTAGCTTACTGTTCCTGAAAGCGAGTAGTGAAATGGTGGTGCACCAAGCACGACTCGTACCTTCCTGTGTCCAGATTGCCATCGAGTCAGAGGGCAGGATGGCACCTCTTGAAGAAGATGACGATGTCGGGTCGAAATTCCTTCCCTCTGTGCCGGTCCTGGAGCCGTTAACCTTCACGTCTTCACCCTCTACCCCCTATTAGACAAAATGAGCCAGTCACTGGCCCATCTTGCGTGTCTAATGAAAAACCTTCGCAAATAAGGCGAAACAAAGGAAGCGAGATTAAAGAGAGAGCTCTGTGAAGCTCCACTCATCGCCTCCAGAGGGTCATTCAAGCCACCCAGAGACCAAGACCTCCCGACAAGCTCCAAAACCAATCCCTGGAGGTATGCGGAACTTATGCCAATTTGGGACAGCAAACTCTACATCTCAAAAACGGATGGGAGCTGTCCCTTTAGACGAAATCAAGTTTTGGTCAAGCTTTAACGCTTTCCCATGAACCAACGTCAGAAAAAGAGACGGAAGCGAAGGAAGTCATGGTTCTCGACCACGATAAGGCACAGGCTCTCTTGTCAAGTAGCCTGAGAAAGGCGGGTTACTCGGTGATGAAAGTGTCCTCCTTGAGTAAGAAACACCATACCTTTCTTGCTCCTGCTTCAATAGCATTCCCCTTTACGTAGAAGGCATTTAAATCTATTGCCAAGGAAGTGGAGGCAGGCAAACCAAGCCCTGTACTTGAGGAGTGCAGGCCTCTATTACTAGCCTTGCCGATGCAGGAGAAGGATTGGAAGGAAGTCCACTTAACCTTATCAGTAGGGAAACTGGATGCGGACATCGCTAGATGACAGTTTAGCAAGAATCTCCCTAAACTTTTCGAGTTTCTCTTGTGCAAGGAACAAGAGACAGAGGAGACACTTGTGGCCTCCTTCTCCCTACAAAACTGCATAGAGATGTGTGCAGCCCAACGATGTACCCCAGACATGCTCATGGTCCTGGTCAAAATGCATATGGCCACCTTAGTAAAAGACCTATATGCTTCTATAAAGTCTAGGAGAGCCTGTAGAGAGTTATTGCTCGCTGCTGCAACAGTGAAACATGAACCCAGGAAGCTGATATCTTCCAACATGAGGGGTAAAGACCTCTTTCCAAACGAAGTAGTCGAAGAGGTAGTCAAGCAAGCCACTACAGAGAATAGGAACCTTCTCCAGGAGTGGGGCATCTCTTCAAAGAAGAAGTCTTCCTCGGATGTGGGTCCCCAACCTAAAAGGAAGCCGAAGAAGTCTAGACTTTTTCCTCGGTCTGCTCAACAACATCCCATAGTTTCTCTGACCGCGGTCGAGGAGATAAACCCTCTGATCAATCGAAGCAAAGAGACACTTCTGGTAGGAGTGATGCTCCAATAGGATCGTTGGACTTTCGATCCTTGGGCCCAAGGCCTAATCAAGACTGGACTAGGATGGAAACTAGACATGTCTCCACCATCATTTCCTTAACTCTTCCAACACTCTAACCCCGTATTAGAAGTGTATACCCTATAGCTCAGGAGCATACAGGTTATAAGGAAGGCAAAGTCCATCAAATTCCGTGGAAGGCTTTTTCTGTTACCAAGAAGGACTCAACAAGTTCATAAGGAACAGCAAGTTCAGGATATTAACCCTTCTACACATAAGGACCCTATTGCAAAAAGGGGCGTTCACAGTCTCAATAGATCTGATAGATGCTTATTGGCAGCTTCTAGCCAGTCGCCCCCTCTCCTCCTACCTAGGATTCAAGTTATGGAAGATAAAGTATGTTCTAAAAGCCATACTCTTCAGACTAAACACAGTCCCAAGTATCTTCACGAAATTGGTGGACACAGTCGTGCAACAACCATGCCTAGAAACTGTTAAGGTAACAAAGTACTTGGACGACTGGCTATTGCGGGCAGCACTCAAAGCGGTTGGTCTGCAAGCATAAAAAGAAGTGACCCAGTTCCTGGAACTTCTGGGATGCAAAATCCACTTCAAGAAGTTTCAACTCCCTCCAGCTAATATGTTTTAATGGCTGAAAAACCATTGAAACCCGAGGTCACATTGTCTCTCCTTTCCCTTCAGGAAGAAGAAGGAGATCGCAGGGTCGGGCAAGAGACTACTGTAATGCGACAGGATTTCAAGACGTTAACAGGAAAGACTACTGAACTTTCTCTAGTTCGCAGCAGTAACAGACCCAGTTCTAAGAGCACAGCTGAAAGATGCACTAGGAGTCTGGAGAAGATACACATTAAACGCTAGAAGAGATCTAAACGGACCGATATCGGTGTTACATTGATCACTTCTCAACCCATGGTCGAAGGCCAAAAGCCTAATGAGGACCGTGCCCTTGCAACCACCTCGACCAGAGGAGATCATGGATTCCTCGATGGATGAAAGGGGATTTCACTTCCATCAGAGGAAAGTCCAAGGGACTTGGTCGTCTATTCTCAAGGTTCTTCTCATCTACATTTTGGAAGCCATGGCAGTCCTTTTGACGTTAGGGAAACTCTCTCTATGCAGATCAGCCCTCATCAGGATAATCTTGGACAGCAAAGTGATAGTGAGATGTCTGAAACGACAAGACTCGAGATCGTCCCATATAATCTATGTAGTACGAACCATCCCTTACCTAAAGAGATGGCATCTATCAGCAGTTCACTTACAAATGATCCACAATGTGACAGCAGATGCTCTACTCAGACTCAAGCTAATAGAGTCAGAATGGTCAACGTACGCAGACCCATTCTCTTCCAGATTGGAACAAGTCCCGGAACTGCAGATCAACCTCTTCGTGACGAGCGTCATCAAGAAACTACCTCGATATGTAGCCCCATACGAGGACCCTCTAGAGGAGATAATGGACACCAAGTCCCTAGTTTGGAAAGGATGGACACGGAAATTCCTGTTCCTTCCATCTAATCTCCAACTGAAGGTCCTCAACACGCTGAGATCCTTCCAAGTAATGGCAGCTCTAGTGGCAACCAAATAGCCCAAGAACAACTGGTTCCCTCTAGTGAGGAAACTGAGGCTGCGGCTGGCCCTTGTACTGAACCCAGCACTATCTCAAAAGGTTCAGAAGTTAACTGTGTTCGATTTATCACAGAGAACCCAAAACCTTCATTTCATGATTTTCTCACCCTGACGGATACGAATAGATTTGGGATCTCAGAAGGCAATATAAACTTCCTAGAAGAATACAAGTCTAAGTCAACTAAAAGACAATATGAATCGTCTTGGAAAAAGTGGGTTGCTTTTATTAAAGCAAAAGGACCAAAAGAGATTTCAATAGACTTCTGTCTGTCCTTCTTTATCCGCCTTCATAATCAAGGTCTGGCAGCTAACACGATAACTACGTGCAAGTTAGCCTTGACTAGACCTCTTCTATATGCCTTTCAAGTGGATCTGACGAACGAAATCTTTAACAAGATCCCGAAGCAATGCGCTAGGCTTAGGCCTGCAGCTCCTCCGAAGCTCATCTCTTGGTCTTTGGACAAGGTCCTACATTATGCTTCATCTGTGAACAATGAAGATTGTTCTCTCAAGAATCTAACCCAGAAGGTTATTTTCCTTTTCGCTATAGCCTCATGGGCTAGAAGTAGTGAAATAGTAGCCCTATCAAGAAATGAGGGCCACATTCAGTTCACAGAAGTGGAGAACTGAATCTATTTCCTGATCCAGCTTTTCTCGCCAAGAACGAGCTACCTACTAGAAGATGGGGTTCTCGAGGATCTACCCACTGATTGAGGATGTGTCTCTATGTCCAGTGGAGTGTCTAAAGGTCTATCTTCGTAGAACTACAGACTTCAGGGGAGGACAGCTCTTCAAAGGAAAAACCTCAGGATCAAACTTATCCCTAAAACAACTGTGGGCGAAGCTCACCTACTTCATTCGCAGAGTGGATCCTCACAGTACACCCGCAGGTCATGATCGGATGAAAATTGCTTCATCACTGAACTTTTTTCAGTATAAAGACTTTGGCCGTCTTCGCTCATTTACTGGATGAAAATCATCTCGAGTGTTCTACAAACACTATGCTAAGCAAGTCCATGAACTGAGCATATGTGGTGGCAGCAAGTAGTGTATTAAAACCTGTTGTCTAATGCTACGATGAACAGTAAATTGATGAGGACTGTCAATCAGGGTGAAAAGGTGTCGACACTTCCTGTGCAATACCTTTTAAGTGAGTGTCAGCATGGTGACACTAAGACTGTTCAAAACCTCAGGTGTGGAATTATACAGATAACACTTGTGCCATGTATACATAGATCACAGTGTCGATAGCATACAACACTTACAGAATGTATATTAAGGAAATTTATCAAAATTATCAGTTTTAGAGTGGCAGTCATCATTTCCTCTCTTTCAGGGAGGAAAAAGATATTTTTTGTATATGTTGCGCGTATAATTCCTTTAACACGTTACATTCGTTACACTTCTTTTCCATTTATTTATTTATTCGAAATTAATGTCTATTAGAATGTAATTGCGTCCTATTTCACCATGCAATTCACACATTAAACATGCCAGAGTTCTTGTACTTATTTGTTTAAGTAAACCTCATATCACTGTAAGCTTATAAAGAATAGATATAGTTGACAGTTATAGTGTTCCGACAATATACAAACCATGAGACCGTTTGTATATCCGGTGGATACTTACGTTTGTTCATACAATATATGCTAACCTTGAGGCCCCTTTTCTACTGTCTAGTATGACTCTGCCCTGCAAGGAGCAGGAAGCACTAACAATGTTTATGATTAGTGGTAATGATGGATAACTATAATGTCATTTGTTTCAATCGTCCAGATGACCAGAGAAAATTGTATCAAGGTTAAAGCACCTATGAAAATCCACAGATATAGTAATTCTCTGATAAACTTCCATCAGGACGACATAACTTGACTAAAAAAAAAACGGATTTTGAACGAAGCGAAAAATCTATTTTTGGGTGAGATAGGCATGTCGTCCTGATGCACCCGCCCTCCTTTTCTATAGAAAAAGCCTTGGCAGGATCCCTCACGAAACTACTAAACTACTATATCTGTAGCACCATGCTCAATGTTATAGGGAATAGCCGCCATCTTGAATATGGCGCTAACTTGATACTCAATAGTTGTATGGGAAATAGGGTAACCTTGATAACGGCTCCCCTTCCAAATTTGCCAATCTTCCCCCTCGAGGCAAAAACGCTATTTGGTGTGAAAATCTCTATGTGTTGTATCAAGCATACGTCCCCTAATTATGTGATATCCCTAAGAAAAAAATTCAAGAATGTTCACGCCAGGAGTTAGAATACTGGACCCTAACGGTAAATTCTCTGGGATTATCACTGTAGTTAAATATCCTTAATATCCTTAAGGAAGCTACTTATAGGTACCTTCCATCATGACAATATGGCTATATCACCCAAAAATAGAATTTTAGCTTCGCTTTGTTTTATATATATATATATATATATATATATATATATATATATATATATATATATATATATATATATATATATATATATATATATATATATATATATGTGTGTGTGTGTATATATATATATATATATATATATATATATATATATATATATATATATATATATATATATATATATATATATATATATATATATATATATATATATATATATATATATATATATATATATATATATATATATATGTGTGTGTGTGTGTATATATATATATATATATATATATATATATATATATATATATATATATATATATATATATATATATATATA
>NC_090756.1:60948790-60953790 GCF_036898095.1 Palaemon carinicauda
TAATATAGGAGGAGATGACAAGTAAGTTTTTAGCTGGTTAAATATTTGATCATGTTGTTGGCTCCAAGAAAAATTTACTTTTTGAAGAAGTTAAAGCAAATAGTGGTCCTGTGAATGGTGCTAAATTTGGACTGAACTTAGAGTAATATCCTACCATACCTAGAAATCGTTTTAATTCCTGTTTGGTAGTTGGAACAGAATAAGAAGTTATGGCGCTAATATTTGCATAATGGGGTAATACTTTACCGCTGCCAACTCGATGACCAAGGTAAGATACCTGACCTTTGCAGAAATTACTTTTTGCTAAGTTGATCGTTAATCCATGTTGTTTCAACCTTGAGAAAACTTCTTTTATCTTTGTAATAAGGTTTACCCATGTGTCAGAGGCAATAATGATGTCATCTAAATATTCAAATACCTTTTCCAAGTCCTGTAAAATTAAAGAAATTACTCTTTGGAAGGTGGCAGGTGCGTTGGCTAATCCGAATGGCATTATGTTATAACTAAATAATCCTAATGGAGTGATAAATGAAGAAATTTCCTTTGCCGTTTCTGTTAATTTAATTTGGTAATAACCCTTCAACAAATCTATTTGGGTTAAGTAGGTCGAATTACTTACTTGGTCAATGATATCTTGTATTCTTGGTAGAGGATACGAATCTTTAATTGTTAAATTATTAATCTTCCTGTAATCGGTACAAAGACGAAATTAACCATTTTTCTTCCCTACTAGGAGACATGGGGAAGCCCATGGTGACGCACTGGGTTCTGCCAATCCTTCTCTTATCAAGTAGTTCACTTCTTCTTTCATGATACCCAATTTCTTCTGTGATGTTCGATAGAAAGCTTGTTTAATGGGTGCAGCACCTGGTTGTAGTTTGATGTCATGATCTAGCATGGTGCATCTGCCTGTTTTATCTGAAGTTATACTAGGAAATTCATGGAATAGATGCAGATAAGGGTTGTGGATAGTCTGATAAGTTTTCCAAGATATTTGAGTTTTGAGAATCCTGCCAAGATGCAGTTATTGGATCATCTGTAAATTGATCCATAGGACAATCTATGTATGGTATGGCACTAGTAATCATTATCGTTTTACTTTCAGCTGTTGAGTGAAACAAATAGGCCTTTAAGAGGTTTATGTGGACTAATCGAGTAGAATTACGCTTATATGGATTGGCGATTATATAGTTGGTTGGCGAGATACGTTGAGTGATGGTATAAGGTCCCTGGTATTTCTCTCGTAGGGGAGAGCCTGCAATCGGATGGTATAGCAGCACTGCATCTCCTACTTTGAATCTTCTGGTTTTAGCCTTTTTATCATAGTTAACCTTCATCTTCTCTTGAGCTGTTATCAAGTTAGTTTTGGCAATGGAGTGAAGATTTGAAAGTTTCCTGTTGAGTTCTGGAATATATTGGGAAAGAGGTACCTCATTATCCCCCAACTTCAGGATGTGTTCTTTGAATGAACTGAAGATAGTTTGTGGCCGTCGACCGAAGAGTAGTTCAAAAGGTGACATACCAGTAGACTGATTTCGAGCTCTTCGTATGATGTACATGATCAGTTCCAAACCGCAATCCCACTCGTTACCTGAACTATTGATGTATTTCCGGAGTACATTTTTAATGGTCTGGTGAGTGCGTTCTAATGCTCCATTGGTCTGTGGATGGTAAGCTGAGGAAGATACTTGGGTTATATGGTAATCTTTCTTAGCTGTTTTAAATGCATGACTCATGAAATTGGTTCCTTGATCATATTGTAGTTCAGTTGGAAATCCTACAACAGTAAATATGGACACTAGTGACTTTAGGATGTTCTTGGCTGAAATGTTTCTTAAAGGTACTGCAAATGGATAACGGGTAGTTGGGCATAAGGCCGTAAGCAAGTATTCATGTCCCCTTTTTGTCTTAGGCAAAGGGCCTACACAATCTACTATGATCTTACTGAAAGGTTCTTTAGGCACAAGTATAGGTTTTAATGGTGCAACTGGTACTTTTATATTAGGACTACTTACTTTTTGACATGTTGTACATGTTTTTACGTACTCTTTAATGTCATTCTTCATGTTTGGCCAATAAAAGTCTTGACGGATGCATTCATATGTTTTAGTCATACCAAGATAAGAGTCAGCAGAGTGAGACAATTCTAGGATCAGAGGTCTTATATCCTTAGGAACAACTACCTGGAATAGATCCTTCCAGGTTTCTAGATGACTGTTCTTGCTGGACCTGAATTTTCTCCTTAGTGCATTATTATTATTATAAAAATAAGAACACTTGTTGGTATCCTTTGGTTTCACTTGGTTGAAACACTGCTGTAGAGTGACATCTTTCCTTTGTTGATAGCTAAAGGAATCAGGCTGGATCTTATATGTACTCATCAACTCGTTGAAATCCATAGGTTCAGAGACTGGCAACGGGTTTGATGATGATTCAGTAGGGGTGTCCTTTTTACTGCTTCGTGTCACTGCTAAGCATTCCTCCTGTACAACATCACCTGGAGATACTGCTATTAAGTTTGTTAAGACAACAGAGTTAGCTATGTCATTAACCAGGATTACATCTACATTCTTGCATGGTAACAGTTCTGGATTTACAGCTACTTCAGTAGTTCCAGAGAAATAAGGACAATGAAGGTTTACATTAATGAGAGGCAACATAGACTTACTGGTTAGGTCATTAACTGCAACATACCTTTGAGTTCCACCTTTAGATTGTATTACTTTAGGAGAGACGATCGTTTGAGAGGATCCAGTGTCTCTGAGTATGGTTACAGGTTTACCATTTATTTTGCCTGTGCAAGTAAAGGGTGCAAACGCTTGGGACTCGTGTGATGCACAATGGAAGGTCTTTTTCTTCTCCACCTTAGGTTTTGGTTCCTGTTTGGGCAGATTCATTTGCTTGGGACAGAATTGAGGGGGATTAAGTTTTCTCTTTAAGTATGAAGCTGCACAATGTGGATCAGGACATTCTGAAATATGATGTCCTTCTTGTTTGCAGTATGTACAAGTTTCCTTGGGTCTAGTTTCTCTATATGGGGCTTTACCTACTTTATGAATAAGAGCATAGTCATCTGCCTTTAAAGCGGCTTTCTTAGGGTCAGATTCATTCTGCTCTCTTAGATACACATTAATGCCACTTGGTATTTTCCTTAAGAACCCCTCCATTACTATTAAATCTTTCAACTGCTCAAAAGTTTTGACTTCTACTTTGTCTACCCACTTCTGAAACTGTTTAATCTTTCCATTCATAAATTCTAAAAAGATCTGCTGAACTTGCTTCTGACTATTACGAAATATTTGCCTATATCCTTCCGCAGTAATAGAATAAGCATCAAGGATTGCCTGTTTAATTATGAAATAATCATGTTCTTCTAACATAGTGGCAAATACAGATAATGCTTTACCTTTAAAAGAGTTCCGGATGATCAAAAACCATTTGTCCTGAGGCCAATTGAGATTCTTGGCTGTGTCTTCGAACACAGAAAAGTAGTTATCAGGTTCCCGTTCTTCAAATGTGGGCAACAATTTCTGCACCTTGCCCACATCAAAGGGTTCGGGAATTAGCTTACCTTCTTCCTTTTCTTTCAGTCTTATAAATGCCAGATCCCGTTCTGTTAATGTGGCCGCTTCTCTCTCAATCTGCAGCCTAACACGGAGAGCTTTGTTTTTCTGTTCACTTTCTTTTTCTTGTTGCTCCAAAGCAGTTGCAGCAGATTCCAAAGCAGTTTCCACCTTGATACGTTCTAGGGAAGCAGTGGCAGCAGCCGTGCGCTCTGCAGCAGCGGCTTTCCTCTCTTCTAACTCAGCGGCGGCCGTTGCGGCTCGTATCTTCATCTTTTCCAACTCCAGCTGCAGATGTAGTTTATCTAAGTCACCATTTGGATTGGTAACGGTTAGAGCTCTAACGTCAGCCAATTCTTCTTCTGGAACAATATCTTCCTCTACAAGGAAGTTCAAAATATGACTGAGAATTACACATTTTACGGCAGTTGCGGGAACCTGTACATCATAATGGCAAGCTAGATTCTTTAGGTCAGTTTTTGTGGCAACTGCGAGAGATTCCACATGATCCCGTGGTGATACAATAAATTGTTGCAAGTTGAAAGGCATTTTGAATGTCACCCGTTACGCAAGATAAGTACAAACTAAAATAAATATCCAAACTTTACAAGAATAAGTATAAGATCATACGATCGCAAAATAACAATCTTTCGATCACAGAAATACAAAATAGCGATCACAAAATTACAAGATCGAGAGATCACAAAATTACAAAATTATAAGATTAAATCTCATTACACAAAAATAGCTTAAATACAAAATTGAGTCTCGCGAAACTTACGATAACACTATAAAACTTTTATTCACCGTTAACAACTGAACAATGTTTTTTTTTTTTTACGCTTAAGATCTTGAACACTCGGCTAACTACTTCATAATTACTCAAACGACACGCTTAACATCACAAACTTTTACAACAATTTTAACGAATCAGTAAACAAGGCTTTAAAACGCAAAGGTATTGTTTTATTTAAACATACCTAATTAGCACGTTCTAGTTTACATTTCCTTTTAATTTATACCAGCTGAATACGATAACGTTACAATGTTACCTTTTAATTTATATAAATACTATATTATTCTCGTTATGATAAAGTATCTAGTTAATAGTCAACACCTAGTTTAAAGTAATTGATTATCAGAATAATGCGCAAACTGGACAAACTACGTAGTATGCGCTTTATAGATATAACAAGAGTAATTTAACACTTTAGATTATGCACAAGTATATAGATATTCATTTACCGACATGTAAATGTTATTTGTACACCAAAATAGTACTTTTAACACCAAACAATATATAAGTTAATTTCCTGACTAGAGATAACGATTAGAATTACGAAAATCTCTGAAATTGGAAATTGGCTAATTTCACTTACGAAGTTTATATAACAAAATAAATCACTTTATAATGAAAGAGAGATGGAGGAAATTTCA
>NC_090756.1:60956290-60966290 GCF_036898095.1 Palaemon carinicauda
ATTGGTATTAAATTTATAATAATTAAAAAATATATTAAGAAAAATAAAGCCTCTCGTGAAAAAAAATATGAATATAAAAACTAGAGAGAAATGTAATAAAGAACTTATGGAAAAACGGAAAAACGCGAGAATAGATAAAGAGTAGGGCTGATATACTGTTCTTAATAAAAGCCGACTCCAATATCCAACGGTATATTCACTCAACGACTGTCCCAAATTGCTGTTTCTAATTATTATTAAAAGAGGGAAATACTTCGGTGATGCCGCAGAGATGGTAAATGTTCTTTAATTATTTTGGTTAGATGAAATTTCCAATATATATGCAAGTTTAGACTTACCGTGCTGATATGAAATTTAGGATAGCTTACACTAAATTTTAATTTAAATTTTCTTTACAATTTGTATGTATACCATTGATATGAAAACAAACTATGTTCGAATATTAAACAAGAAGAATCTCTCTCTCTCTCTCTCTCTCTCTCTCTCTCTCTCTCTCTCTCTCTCTCTCTCTCTCTCTCTCAAATATACATGCAAGAATCCTATTAAAAGTTTAAAGGTCACATATGAATGGGAGGGCAAAGAGCAGTGACGATTCCATAGTAGAACAATGCCCGAGAAACTGATTATATACAGTATACATGTAATCAGCACCAAAAGTCATCTCCACCTAAGCTAAAATATGAATAGACGAATCAAGAAACATCTCAAAACAAATTGAATATAAAATGATACCAAGACTCTCACTTGCCCCTTAAACATTATTACATAAATTGTTAACACCATCGATCAGACTCAATCTCAAGGAGGGTGAGGGGCGTGTGCACTCCTTGGTTCACTTTCGATTAGAAGAGGACAGACGAAAAAATACTACTTTTAGAGAGTTATTGGGTCCTTTGGTTGCGGCCCATTTTTTTTTTTTTTTTTTTTTTTTGCCTACCTATACACCGAATAGTCTGGCCTGTTCACATATATCCCTGTTTCCTCATACACCTGATAACACTTAGATTTTCAGAAGATTCTTCATCTTTCAAGGGGATAATTATTGAAGTGTAACTGTTTATTGGCTACTTTCCTCTTGGTAAGGGTAAAAGAGAGACTTTAGCTATGGCAATCAACTCTTCTAAGAGGACACTCAAAAATCAAACCATTGTTTCCTAGTCTTGTTCAGTGCCATAGCTTCTGTATCATGGCCTTCCACTTTCTTGGATTAGAGTTCTCTTGTTGGAGGATACACTCAAGCACAGTATTCTACTATATTCTCCCGAGAGAGAGAGAGAGAGAGAGAGAGAGAGAGAGAGAGAGAGAGAGAGAGAGAGAGAGAGAGACTCATTTTGGGTTATAAGATCGTATTGCTTAATGCAGATAACCTATTATTATTATTATTATTATTATTATTATTATTATTATTATTATTATTATTATTATTATTATTATTATTATTATTATTATTATTATTATTATTATTATTACAAGTCATCCCTTCTTCCACCTGTCTATGTTTGTTTCTCTCAGTTTCATGCATGTTAACGTTGTTGGAGTTTCAAGAGATTGACTCCACATTATTTCAATAAATATATCCCTATAGTAATAGTTATTTTGAAACATTCACTTAAACATCAATAAATCATATGATCAAACCATTGAAAGAATCAGATATCGTAAAAGTAAAAATTATTGTGAAGCTCCATTGAATATCACAGAACATCTATGACGAAATTTCTGTGCGTCGTTGAATGTGTTCACTCTAGGCTGAGAGTGAAAACGCGGATTAGTCCAGTAAAAGTACTTCTACGCTCGGTGACCTTCTTACCCTTAGGGAGCTGCCTAAAACCTTCTCCTTGTTGAACATTTTTCTTTTATCCTCACCAATCTCCTCTCAGGGACTCACTACTGTCCAAGGGAGCTTTCCTTTATCCCATTAAAATCTTCATTTACATATCCTTATGGAATTGGGGAGTCTATATTGCATGGAGCATAAACTTAAATTGGATACATTTCTAGACTGTTTTTCCCTTTGAAAATGCCATTTGATTTATTGCCTTCCTCAAAATCCGTATTCACCAATGTATGTGTGTTTGTATTTGAGCAATCTTGCACATTTTTTATCAAACTTGAAAGTCTGTTGTGTACGACACAAGCAGGATTCTATATCATTTCTGATAAAGTACATCAAACTACTAGTATGCAACAGTACTTTGAAAATGATTGCAATGTTAACTAAATAGCCTATAATTTGTTATGTTATATATTTATTGTGAATAAAATTAGGCAAAAACTAATGAATAAATTTCAACGAAACTTGGTGGACATATGAGGTATGACCCAACGACAAATCAAGTATATAGTTGAGTTAAGAGCTAAATTCGTATTTGTCTGATTCAGTTCGTGCCATTATCAAGTATGCAGTGAAGTTAAGATCAAAGTAAGTATTTCTCTTTTTCTTGCTATCAAGATCATTACTCTGTTATTTTCTAAACCCTATTTAAATATAGAGCTTTTTTGTCTCTTTAAACACGAGTCTTTATCTTGCAAATTGCAAGTAATATCACGGAAGGAAAATATGAACAACGGAAAACAATTTAGTGACAAACGTTTGTCATATTTATTCCAAGAAAGCGTTTGTTCAAACTATTTCCTTCTTACAAAAAATTTTGGCATTTTAAGAATTTCCTTTACCCTGACGCTTATGCTATTTTTCATGAAATATTAAAAGGATCCAATATTTTGGGGTACGAAATGGCACATATTGTTTTACGTGTATTATGCACAAGGAATACTAAATATTCAAATATCACACACACAGATTCAACCATCCCCACCTCCCTTCCCTAACTATAGTTCGGCTGTTTCGGCAATTTCTGGGAGATGGAGGTTTCCGAGTGTACCTCTTGAGGTACCCAACTCACAAGGGTTTGACTACGCTCTCTTTCTCCCCCTACCCGAGGGGTGGGGAGAAATAGAGTAGTTATACGTCTGGTAGGGGCGTGATAGGACAGACACACACACACATATATATATATATATATATATATATATATATATATATATATATATATATATATATATATATATATGTATATATATATATATATATATATATATATATATATATATATATATATATATATATATATATATATATATATATATATATATATGCGTGTGTGTGTGTATATATATATTAATATTTATATATATATATATATATATATATATATATATATATATATATATATATATATATATATATATATATATATATATATATATATATATATATATATATATATATATATATATATATATATATATATATATATATGCGTGTGTGTGTGTGTGTGTGTGTATATATATATATATATATATATATATATATATATATATATATATATATATATATATATATATATATATATATATATATATATATATATATATATATATATATATATATATATATATATATATACATATATATATATATATATATATATCGGATTTTGAGCGAAGCGAAGAATCTATTTTTGGGTGAGATGGCCATGTCGTCCTGATGGAAGTTCCTATAGGGTAGCTTTCTAGGGTATATTACAACTACGGCGATATTCCCAGAGAATTTACCTTAAGGTACCAGAATTCTAACTCCTGGAGCGAATATCCCTAATGAAAGGGATATCGCGACATATCAGAGGACGTATTCTTGACACGCCACATGGCAATCTGCACCCCAAACAGAGATTACGTATCGAGGGGTCAATTGGCAAGAAACGAAAACGGGAAAGAAAAAGGGGGAGCCGCTCCCAAGGCTCCCAATTCTCCAGTTTCGTAAGCGTGCCTAGCGCCAATCATGGCGTCATCTGTATTCCTTGTAGGCCGCCATCTGTATTCCTTGTAGCATACACGAGGTGCTACAAATACTGTGTGTAGGGAGGGGTCCCACAGCCCTTTCATAGAAAGGGAAGGGCGGGTCCATCAGGACAACATGGCCATCTCACCCAAAAATAAATTTTTCGCTTCGCTCAAAATCCATTTTTTGGGCTCAAGCCATGTCGTCCTGATGGGAGTATACCAGAGCATTACTGTATCTGTGGATTCTCAGAATGTGCCGTACTCCCCGGAGGTAATTTTTCCCGGTCGACTAGATCTAGAGACTTAAGATGTTACCGTTATACATCTTTTCAACTAACCATAAACCATGTTAGAGCTTCCTGCCCCCTACAGGGAAGAGTCCTACTAGACTCTGGAAAAGTCTCGAAGAGTACATATACCTATGTATGAATACCAGGCAAGCTAATATAGTGGTCTCACCCTATATTAAGTAAAGCATAGTTTGTAAAGAACCACTGCGTCAATATGAAATATCGACCAGTTCTCCGCACAATACTTGTATTGGACAAAGGTTTAAATCCGCATAAGAGGAAACTTGTAAAACCACCACCGTCCCCTTCTGGGACGGAGTCCTCCCGATAAGGGAAAGCATAAACCAATGCAACATAGCTTGTATACAGGAATAATCTATTAGAATTATCCTAGATAAATATATATAGAATGAATGCTCAATTATATCAATAAATTGACACAGGTGAAGGAGACGCAAGGTTCTCAAGAACAAGTTTATTGATAGACAATAAACAGACAAGTTAACAACAATTCTATATATATATATATATATATATATATATATATATATATATATATATATATATATATATATATATATATATATATATATATATATATATATATATATATATATATATATATATATATATATATATATATATATATATATATATAAAAGAAGAGGATAACCAAAACTTTAAGCATAAGTCTGATAGTGAACAGAAACTTGTTTATCTGAAAGAAAAACATTAGTGCCACTTTTAACATACCGAGGTATGAAGGTCAGAAAAGTCTGTATTACTAATCAGTTACATTAGCGTTAGAAACGCTCGGCACACATGTCTGCACTTATGCTAGGTTCACTTTTGGAAGTGGAACAGTCAACGTGGGCACCTCAGTGCCCTCACTTAGTTTTTAGCACAGAATGTAACTACACACTCACCCTGGAATTAATTGTCCCAATTAAAACTACTGTTCCTCGCAGAGTTAAACAGCAGGGTTAACGACGCAACCCACTGCTACCACAGAACTCTTTAGTTGCTTCACTTGCTTCGCATAGTGGCGAAAGAACACTCTGGAAGACTTCCAGCCAGTGTATGAACGGAGATGTTCAAAATCCATACAATTAAGAAAATCTAAGGATGAAGGAACTTTCCTCGGATCGTGACCTGCGGGTGTACGGTCAGGATCCGCTCTGCGAATAAAAATATGCGATTTTCGCACTAAGTTGATTCAGTGATAAATTTGAGCCTGACGTTTTTCCCCTGAATAGTTGACCACCCTAGAAGTCTGAAGTTCTATGAAGATAGACCTTTAGGCATTCTACTGGACGTAGAGATGCATCTCCTTTCAGAGGGCAGATTCTCCAGGGACCCCACCTGTTGGTGGGTAACTCATTCTTGGTGAGAAAAAAAAGGATCCGGAAACAGGTTCAGTTCTCCCCCATCCGGGAACTGAACATGACCTCCCTCCCTCGAGAGGGCTACAATCTCACTAACCCTGGCCCCGGACGCGAGTGCAAATAGGAAAATAACTTTTTAGGTCAAATCCATTAACGCACCCTCCTCATTGCTCCACAGAGAAGCGAAATGAAGAACTTTGTCTAAAGACCATGAAATGGGCTTTGGAGGTGCTGAAGGTCTGAGCCTAGCGCAGGCTTTCGGAACTCTATTAAAGATCTCGTTAGCGAGGTCGACCTGGAAGGCATATAGAATGGGTCTTGTCAAAGCAGACTTACACGTCGAAATCGTGTTAGCTGCCAACCCTTGACCATGGAGGTGGATGAAGAAATATAAGCAGAAGTCTGTCGAGATCTCCTGCGGATTCTTTGCCTTGACAAAGGCCACCCATTTTCTCCAAGATGACTCATATTGCCTTCTAGTAGATTTGCACTTATATTCCTCTAGGATGTCTATGCTGGCTTTCGAAATCCCGAAACGCTTTCTCACCGCTAGGGAGAGAAAATCATGAGATGCAGGGTCCAGGTTTTCTGTAATGAAGCGCATACAGCCGACTTCTGGACTCGCTGGGTCAGAACTGGATCTGGTAGCGGTAGAAACTTCAACCGTAGTTCCAATGCCAGGGGGAACCACACGCTGTTCGGCCACTTGTGGGCCACTATTGCTGCTACCCCCTTGAAGGATCTCAGTTTGTTGAGGACCCTCAACAGAAGGTTGTGAGAAGGGAACAGATAAATCCTGGACCATCTGTTCCAGTCGAGGGACATCGCGTCCACTGCTTCCGCTAAGGGGTCCTCGTACGGGGACACATACAAAGGCAACTTCTTGTTGTCTTTCGTCGCAAAGAGGTCTATCTGCAGTTCTGGGACTTGTTCAGAATGAAGGAGAATGATCCTGCGTCTAAGGACCATTCTGACTCTATCGGTGTGAACCTGGATAGAGCGTCCGCTGTCACATTGCGGACTCCTTGAAGGTGAACTGCCGACAGGTACCACTTCTTCTTTTCCGCCAATCGAAAGATGGCCAACATCACCTGGTTGAGAGGTGGTGACCTCAATCCCTGTCGATTCAAGCATCTCACAACTACCTCGCTGTCCATCACCAACCTTATGTGGATCGAGTGACGCGGGGAGACTTTCTTTAAGGTAAGGAACACTGCCATAGCTTCTAGAAAGTTTATGTGAAAGGTCTTGAATAGCTTGGACCAAGTCCCCTGGACTTTTTTCCGATGAGTGACCTCCCTGTCCCTCCTTCGAGGTGTCTGAGTGAATCGTCACCGACGGGGGAGGTGGCTGAAGAAGAACCGACTTCTTTAGATGTCTGGCTTGGGACCAAGGCCTGAGAAGAGTACGTAGCCGAAGCGGAACTCGTCTTCTCAGATCTCTTCGCGCGTTTGATGCAGAACTTCTCCAAACTCCGGTTGCATCCTTTAGCTGTGCTCTTAGCACTGGGTCTGTCACCGAAGCAAACTGGAGAGAGCCCAGTACCCTCTTCTGTTCGCGTCTTGATATCCTTTCGGAATCTAGAAGTCTCTTGACAGAGCCCGCTATCTCCTTCCTTTTCTTTGCCGGGATGGAGAAACGATGTGACATTAAGTCCCAGTGGAATCCCAGCCACTGGAACTTTCTAGATGGAGAAAGTCGATACTTTTTTCTGTTGATCTTGAAGCCTAGATACTCTAGGAACTGGATCACTTGACTGGAAGCTTCCAAGCATTCTGTCTCGGATGCTGCCCACACCAGCCAGTCGTCCAGGTAGGCTACTACCTGAATTCCCTTTAGGTGTAATTGTTTGAGAGCTACGCTCGCAAGCTTCGTAAAAATCCTTGGGGCTATATTTAGCCCGAATGGCATGTCTCTGAAGGCGTATAATCTTCGTTGTAGCTTGAACCCTAGGTAGGGGGAGAGTCGACGGTTGATTGGAATGTGCTAATAGGCGTCTGACAAGTCTGTGGAGACGCAATATGCCCTCTCGGGCAGTAAGGTCCTTATGTTTTGCAGTGTTAGCATCTTGAATTTGCAATTCACTATGAACTTGTTGAGTGGCGACAAGTCCAGAATGACTCTGAGCTTTTCCGAGTCTTTCTTAGGAACAAAAAACAGCCTCCCTTGGAATTTGATGGACTTCACCCTTCGGATCACATTTTTCTCCAACAGTTCTTGAACGTACTCCTCCAGAACGGGGATGGAGGGTTGGAAAAAACCGAGAGCACGGGGGTGGAGGGCTGTAGCAGCTCCAACCCAGTCCATTCTTGAGTAGGCTGTGGACCCAGGGATCGAAGGTCCACCGATCCCGAAAATTCTGAAGTCTCCCTCCTACCGGCATCATCTCACTAGGACTGCCGTCCTGAGGTCTTGCCTCCCCGACCGCGACCGCCCCTGAATCCCCTTCCTCTTTAGGGGCGCCTAGACGAGCCTCTGGCTGCTCCTCTAGGCTTTGCTCGAAAGGAAGTAGACTGCCCTTCGAACGTTGGGGTGAACACCGTGGACTGTGTCGACACGGCCAGGGGTACCCACTGGAAAGTGGTCGGGGTTTGTGCCACCATCTGGGGCACTGAAGGCATCGGCAACTGTTGTTGCTGTTACTGTTCAACTGGCTTGGCTGGCCGAGACTGTAGCCTAGTCCTCATAGTCTTCCTCTTCGGTTGGGGACCCTCATCCTGGGACGACTTTCTCTTGATAGACAGGCCCCACTTTTGGAGAATATTTCTATTCTCCGTGGTGGCCTTATCCATAACTTTTTTGACCAATTTGCTAGGGAAAAGGTCTTTCCCCCAAATGTTGGAGGAGATTAGTTTCCTTGGCTCGTGGCTCACCGTAGCCGAGGTGAACACAAACTCCCTACAAGCTCTCCTCGCCCTGACGAAGCTGTAAAGATCCTTCGTCACTGTGGCCAGATGAATCTTGGCCACTACCATGAACATTTCATGGACCTTGGGGTCACTTGCCATCGTCTCAAGAGTGTTCTGAAGAGACATTGAGGCAGCCAGTCTTTCTTTTGTCTCGAGCTCTCTTCGCAAACGAAAGTCAGACAGCTTAGGGAGGTTCTCACCGAACTGACGTCCGGCAATATCAGCCTCCAACTTCCCGACTGAGAAATTAAGATGGACGTCCTTCCAGTCCTTGTAGTCCATGGGTAGGGCCAGCGACAAGGGTTTACACTCCTCCAGGGAGGGGCAAGGCTTGCCAGCCTCGACCGCTTTTAATACAGCCGCAAACCCTTTCTGCAAAAAGGGGAAGGCTCTAGCAGGAGAGGACACAAAGGAAGGGAGCTTCATAGTCAATGCAGTAACTTTTGAGTTTGTGAAGCACCTCTCTTTCATCGAAGATGAAAGCAAAGCTTGAGCCTTAGCATGGTCCATCACTATGACCTCCTTCGGCTCTGTCTTCTCCTTTGAAGCTGGTTCCTTCCTCAACCGGACATAACAGTCCGGATATGACCCTTTGCTGGGCCAGAATTCCACTTGCTCAACGGGAACTGAACCCAGCTTATCCGACATAACGATCTTTCCAGTCGTCATCGGCATGTGCTCGGCATAACTCCACGGGTTAGCATCTGAGCACATGGGAAAGTCTTTCACATTGAGCCTTTTCTGGGGCCCACGTGATGCTGCAAGCTCCTGCATCCACAGTTCCATTGCAGCCGCCTTCTCCATATTCTCCTTCTGCCTTTGTTGGATCATTCCAACAATGGAGGAGAGGGCCTGTCCCAGCTCTACTGGGAGAGCGGACGATGTTGAGGGAATAGGTTCAGGGATCTGAACCGGAGCAGCCGGCACCTCGTTGGCTTCTTCCTCTACGATGTCTGCGGCTTGATCTTCATCCTGGCCTTCTGTCAGGAGGTCTTCCTCCAGACGCTCGGACACGTCTGGCATCCTGTCGCCCAACTGGATGTCTTGCACGGCGACCGCCACTTCAGCATACACCTGGATCTGAACTAGGGGGATCTCCTCTTGAGGCTGGGGAATCACTGCATCAGCTGATGCCCTAGGGAAAAGGTAAGCCCTCATCTTCCCACTTGGAAGATAAGGTCCAGAGGTGTTCTTCTGGAAGCCCCTTACCCAGGTGCGAAGCTTCCCCCTTGCTATATCCCTTGATTCCGCTGTCCTAGGGGTATCAAAAGCTTCAGTAATCAGGTTAGAGCACACGGTACATACCTGGGGGTCCCAATACCGGAGCTCACCTTTGGAGACAGCGCATGCTGCGTGTCTCCTACATAATCCATGTCCGCAGAGGTTCTTACTGACGACGTTGCAGAAAGCACTTCCGCACTTCGGACGTACCTCCTGCAAAGAGAAGAAAATTTCCATGAGTATCAAGTGAACTATGTATCACTGGATATGCACAGTTTAGCATAACAATTCAGAAAGGAAAGACACACACTTGTTTCCTTCACAGCCACTTGCTGCAGCCTTCCAGATA
>NC_090756.1:60978790-61003790 GCF_036898095.1 Palaemon carinicauda
CAGGATGTCTGACCTGGACGAAGGTTTGGAAGAAGACCTCCTGGCAGAAGGTCAGGATCAAGTTCAAACCCTGGATGTCGTAGAGGATGGGGTCGACGAGGTGTCGGATACTCCGGTTCAGATGCCGGAGCCCATCCCCTCAACATCGGCTGGTCTCCCAGTAGAACTGGGACAGGCACTCTCTTCGATTGTTGGAATGATCCAACAAATGCAGAAGGAGAATCAGGAGAAGGCGGCTGCAATGGAACTGCGTATGCAGTCCCTAGCAGAATCACATGGGCCCCAGAAAAGGCTCAATGTGAAAGACCTTCCCATATGCTCAGATGCTAACCCATGGAGGTATGCTGAGCACATGCCGATGACGACTGGTAAGATCGTCATCTCGGATAAGCTGGGTTCAGTTCCCTTAGAGGAGGTAGAATTCTGGCCCAGCAAGGCATCATATCCGGACTGCTATGTCCGGCTGAGAAAAGAACCAGCTTCAAGGGAGGAGACAGAGCCGAAGGAGGTCATTATTATGGACCACGCTAAGGCTCAAGCCCTACTTTCATCCTCGATGAAAGAGAGGGGCTTCTCGAATTCGAAGGTAGCTGCATTGAGCAAGAAGCTCCCTTCTTTTGTGTCCTCTCCTGACAGAGCCTTCCCCTTTTTACAAAAAGGGTTTGCGGCTGTCCTAAAGGCAGTCGAGGCCGGCAAGCCTTGCCCCTCCCTGGAGGAGTGTAAACCCTTGTCGCTGGCTCTACCTATGGACCACAAAGACTGGAAAGATGTCCATCTGACATTCTCAGTGGGAAAGTTGGAGGCTGATATTGCCGGACGGCAATTCGGCGAGGACCTCCCCAAGCTGCCCGAATCTCTTTTACGAAGAGAGTTCGAGACCAAAGAAAGACTGGCTGCCTCAATGTCTCATCAGACCACTCTTGAGACAATGGCAAGTGACCCTAAGGTCCATGAAATGTTCATGGTAGTGGCTAAGTCTCACCTAGCCACAGTGACGAAGGACCTTTATGGCTTCATCAAGGCAAGGAGAGCTTGCAGGGAGGTCGTGTTCGCCGGGGCTTCGGTGAGACACGAACCAAGGAAATTAATCTCCTCCAACATTTGGGGAAAAGACCTTTTCCCTACCGATGTGGTCAAAGAGGTTGTTGATAAGGCCGCCGTGGAGAATAGAAACCTTCTCCAGAAGTGGGGCCTGGCTATCAAAAGAAAATCTTCCCCGGATGAGGGTCCTCAACCAAAGACGAAGAATATGAAGACTAGGCTACCATTTCGGCCAGCCAAGCCTTATAGACAGCAACAGCAACTGAAATTGCCTTTGCCTCCAGTGCCCCAGATGGTGGCACAAACCCCGACTGCCTTTCAGTGGGTACCCCAGGCTGTGCCAGGTCAGTCAACCACATTCGCCCCAACGTTCGAAGGACAGTCTTCTTCCTTTCGTGCAAAACCTAGAGGAGCAGCCAGAGGCTCGTCTAGGCGCCCCTCAAGGGGAAGGGGATTCAGAGGTGGTCGTGGTCAGGGAGGCAAGACCTCAGGACGGCAGTCCAAGTGAAATGATACCGGTAGGAGGAAGACTGATGAAATTTTGGGATCGCTGGACCTTCGATCCCTGGGCCCAAAGCCTACTCAAGAATGGACTGGGTTGGAGCTGGTACAGCACTCCACCCCCATGCCTTCGGTTTTTCCAACAACACCACCCCCGTTCAAGAACTGTTGGAGAAAAATGTGATTCTGGACTTGTCACCACTCAACAAGTTCATAGTGAATTGCAAATTCAAGATGCTAACACTGCAACACATAAGGACCTTACTGCCCAAGAGGGCATACTCAGTCTCTATAGACTTGTCAGACGCCTATTGGCACATTCCAATCAGCCGTCGACTCTCCCCCTACCTAGGGTTCAGGCTACAACGGAAACTGTATGCCTTCAGAGCCATGCCATTCGGGCTAAACATAGCCCCAAGGATTTTCACGAAGCTTGCGAGCGCAGCTCTCAAACAATTACGCCTAAAGGGAATTCAGGTAGTAGCCTACCTGGACGACTGGCTGGTGTTGGCAGCATCCGAGACCGAATGCTTGCAAGCTTCCAGTCAAGTGATCCAGTTCCTAGAGTACCTAGGCTTCAAGATCAAGAAGAAAAAGTCTCGACTTTCTCCATCCCAAAAGTTCCAGTGGCTGGGAATCCACTGGGACCTTTTGTCACACAGTTTCTCCATCCCAACGAAGAAAAGGAAGGAGATAGCGGGCTCTGTCAAGAGACTTCTAGATTCCGAAAGGATATCAAGACGCGAACAGGAGAGGGTACTAGGCTCTCTCCAGTTTGCTTCAGTGACAGACCCAGTGCTAAGAGAACAGCTAAAGGATGCAACCGGAGTTTGGAGAAGGTATGCATCAAACGCGCGAAGAGACCTGAGAAGACCAGTGCCGCCTCGGCTACGTACTCTTCTCAGACCTTAGTCCCAAGCCAGACATCTAAAGAAGTCGGTTCTTCTTCAGCCACCTCCCCCGTCGATGACGATTCACTCAGACGCCTCAAAGGAGGGATGGGGAGGTCACTCTCATCGGAAAAAAGTCCAGGGGACTTGGTCCAAGCTATTCAGGACCTTTCATATAAACTTTCTAGAAGCTATGGCAGGGCTCCTTACCTTAAAGAAAGTCTCCCCGCGTCACTCGATCCACATAAGATTGGTGACAGACAGCGAGGTGGTTGTGAGATGCTTGAATCGACAAGGGTCGAGGTCACCACCTCTCAACCAAGTGATGTTAGCCATTTTCCGATTGGCAGAAAAGAAGAAGTGGTACCTGTCGGCAGTTCACCTTCAAGGAGTCCGCAATGTGACAGCGGACGCTCTATCCAGGTTCACACCGATAGAGTCGGAATGGTCCTTAGACGCAGGATCATTTTCCTTCATTCTGAATCGAGTCCCAGAACTGCAAATAGACCTCTTTGCGACGAAAGACAACAAGAAGTTGCCCCTGTACGTGTCCCCGTACGAGGACCCCTTAGCGGAAGCAGTGGACGCAATGTCCCTCGACTGGAACAGATGGTCCAGGATTTATCTGTTCCCTCCTCACAACCTTCTGTTGAGGGTCCTCAACAAACTGAGATCCTTCAAGGGGATAGCGGCAATAGTGGCCCACAAGTGGGCGAACAGTATGTGGTTCCCATTGGCGTTGGAACTACAGATGTAGTTCGTGCCGCTACCACATCCAGTTCTGTCCCAGCGAGTCCAGAAGTCGACTGTCTGCGCTTCATTACAGAAAACCCAGACCCTGCAGCTCATGATTTTCTCGCCCTAGCGGTGAGAAAGCGTTTCGGGATTTCGAAAGCCAGCATAGACTTCCTAGAGGAATACAAGTGCAAATCGACTAGAAGGCAATATGAGTCATCTTGGAGAAAATGGGTGGCCTTTGTAAAGGCAAAGAATCCGCAGGAGATCTCAACAGACTTCTGCTTATCTTTCTTCATCCACCTCCATGGCCAAGGATTGGCAGCTAACACGATTTCAGTGTGTAAATCGGCTTTGATGAGACCCATTTTATTTGCCTTCCAGATCGACCTAGGTAACGAGATCTTTAATAAAGTTCCGAAAGCCTGCGCTAGGCTCAGACCTTCAGCACCTCCAAAGCCCATCTCATGGTCTTTAGACAAAGTTCTTCATTTCGCCTCCCTGTTGAGCAATGAAGAATGTGCGTTAAAGGATTTGACGCAAAAAGTTATTTTCCTATTTGCACTCGCTTCCTGGGCCAGGGTTAGTAAGATCGTAGCCCTCTCGAGAGAGGCAGGTCGTGTTCAGTTCCTGGATGGGGGGGAGCTGAACCTGTTTCCGGATCCTACGTTTCTCGCCAAGAATGAGTTACCCACCAACAGGTGGGGTCCCTGGAGAATCTGCCCTCTGAAAGAAGATGCATCTCTATGTCCAGTAGAATGCCTAAAGGTCTATCTTCGTAGAACTTCAGACTTCAAGGGTGGTCAACTATTCAGGGGAGAAACATCAGGCTCAAATTTATCTCTGAATCAACTCAGAGCGAAAATGACATATTTTATTCGCAGAGCGGATCCTGACAGTACACCCGCAGGTCACGATCCAAGGAAAGTTGCCTCATCCCTAAATTTCTTCAATTGTATGGATTTTGAACATCTCCGTTCATACACGGGCTGGAAGTTTTCCAGGGTGTTCTTTCGCCACTATGCGAAGCAAGTAGAGGAACTTAAGAGATCTGTGGTAGCAGTGGGTCGTGTAGTTAACCCTACTGTTTAACTCTGCGAGGAACAGTGGTCTTAATTGGGACGATTAAGTACAGGGTGAGTGTGTAGGTACATACTGTACTACAAACTAAATGAGGGCACCAAGTGCCCATATAGACTGTTCCTTCTTTCAAAGGTGAACCTAGCATAAGTTCAGACATGTGTGCCAAGCGTTTCTAACGCTAATGTGATTGATTTGTAATACAGATTTTTTATGACTTGATACCTTGGTATCTTATTAAAGTGGTGTTTAATGGTTTTTCTTTCAGATAAACAAGTTCTGTTTACTATCATACTTATGCTTAAAGTTTTGGGTTACCCTCTTTTATATAAATATATATATTTGTTGTTAACCTGTCTGTTTATTATCTGTCAATAAACTTGTTCTTGAGAACCTTGCGTCTCTTTCACCTGTGTCAATTTATTGGTATAATTGAGCATTTTAATTCTATGTATCTTATCTGGGATAATTCTAATAGAATTGTTCTGTTATGCAAGCTATGTTGCATTGGTTTATGTAAGTCCCCTAATGGGAGGACTCCGTCCCATAAAGGGACGAGGGCGGTTTTATTAGTTTCTTCCTATGCGGATATAAACCTTTGTCCAATACAAGTATTGTGCGGATTACTGGTCAATATATTGACGCAGTGGTTCTATACAAACTATGCTTTACTTAATATAGGGCGAGACCACTATATTAGCTTGCCTGGTATTCATACATAGATATATGTACTCTTCGATACTTTCCAGAGTCTAGTAGGACTCTTCCCTGTAGGGGGCAGGAAGCTCTAACATAGTTTATAGTTAGTTGAAAAGATGTATAACGGTAACATCTTAGGTCTCTAGGTCTAGTCGACCGGGAATAAATACCTCCGGGGAGTACGGCACGTTCTGAGAATCCACAGATACAGTAATGCTTTGGTACACTTCCATCAGGACGACATGGCTTGAGCCCAAAAAACGGATTTTGAGCGAAGCGAAAAATCTATTTTTGGGTGAGATAGCCATGTCGTCCTGATGGACCCGCCCTTGCCTTTCTAAGAAAGGACTGTAGGACCCCTCCCTACATACAGTATCTGTAGCACCTCGTGTACGCTACAAGGAATACAGATGGCGCCAGGATTGGCGCCAGGCACACATACGAATCGGGGGATAGGGAAGCCTTGGAAGCGGCTCCCCTTTTTCTTTCCCGAATTCGTATCTCGTCAATCTCCCTCCTACGAGACGAAATCTCTGTTCAGGTCGTAGATTGCCATGTGACGTGTCTAGAATACGTCAACTGATATGTCGCGATATCCCTTTCACGAGGAATACTCGCTCCAGGAGTTAGAATTCTGGTACCTTAAGGTAAATTCTCTGGGAATATCGCCGTAGTTGTAATATACCCTAGGAAGGTACCCTATAGGAACTTCCATCAGGACGACATGGCTATCTCACCCAAAAATAGATTTTTCACTGCGCTATAAAAACCGTTATATATATATATATAAAATATATATATATATATATATATATATATATATATATATATATATATATATATATATATATATATATATATATATATATATATATATATATGTATATATATATTATATTTTGATTATATATATATATATATATATATATATATATATATATATATATATATATATATATATATATATATATATATATATATATATATATATATATATATATATATATATATATATATACATATATATATATTATATTTTGATTATATATATATATATATATATATATATATATATATATATATATATATATATATATATATATATATATATATATATATATATATATATATATATATATATATATATATATATATATATATATATATATTTATATATATATATATATATATATATATATATATATATATATATATATATATATATATATATATATATATATATATATATAGATATATATATATATATATATATATATATATATATATATATATATATATATATATATATATATATATATATATATATATATTCAAATAAGCCATATACAAGCTTGCCGACCAGGGTTCGATTCCCGGCCGGAGCCAAGCTCTTGTCTTTGTGTGATTTCGCCTTGGGCTCTGATCCCGAGGTCATTAAGAGAATCCAGACATTAATGTATCAAAAAAAAAAGATAAAAAAAAAATATGGCTTATTTGAATATAAAAAACACGTAAAAATATACAAAATTTATCATATATATATATATATATATATATATATATATATATATATATATATATATATATATATATATACATATATATATATATATATATATATATATATATATATATATATATATATATATATATATATATATATATATATATATATATATATATATATATGTATGTATGTATGTATATATATATATATATATATATATATATATATATATATATATATATATATATATATATATATATATATATATATATATATATATATATATATATATATATATATATATATATATATATATATATATATATATATATATATATATTATCTAATCAAACGAACATGCTTGTGAGAATACAAAATTTTAACGTATTTTCTAAGCGTTGATTAATACTCATTTATTATTAGAGAAGATATGATCACCGATTCAAAATACAGTCAGATACGCAACTGAATAGTTTATGAAAATTTAGATGAACAATTCTCTGTTCAACGTACTTCAATATAACCTGAGATTACTTCATCATCTGTTTATAATATTTGTACAGATTATTCATACACTCCTCTTTCTGATTTGTTTTTGTTTTTGTTTTTGTGAAAGAATGTATATTTTTTATTTTTTTTTTTTTACAATTAAGACCATTTATTTACAATAATTGGGATTTTAAAAAAATTCAAATACATAAGTTTAACTAATTTAATTTTTTTAATGGCAGGATATAAAAACGAAATATGAAAAAAAGATTCAAGAATTCATATTTTATTGAAATTTTTTTTATGAAAATTTATGATATATTATTTTTTTCCAATAATAAGAATTGAAAATTGACTACTAGAAAAAAATGATTAAACAGTTATTTTATTTCATCTGTAATTGAAGCGACGAAAACACCGCCTCTAAAACAAAGTCGCCGAGCTTGTATTAATTTTATGTGGTGCTGTAAAGAAAACTAATATTATCATCTTAATTTCATTTCGTAAAATTGATAGAACATAATTTCGATCATCCTTTCATAAGCCGAGAGACCTTGATATACAGCCAGTTTCTCTTTTGCTAACAACAGTGTTACCCGTTTTATTGGACAGCTGTCAGACATCTCCTTAGCTTCCCCTAAATATCTCTTCCTCATGAAAACATTATTTCTTGCCTATGTTTCTCATCCTTTCATACTTCCTCATATCTTAACCAATTCATATGGGAAATATTTTGAGTAAAGCTCTCATAATTTGTATGGCCTTTTCTCCTATTCAAGTAAAAAGAAAGAAAAAAATCCCCTGAAATCCTTCCTCTGGAGTTCTTGTAATTATTTCTCTAAAATTATTAGAATAGTTTCTCTGGAATCATTGGAATCCTTCCTCTGGATTCCTTCGGATCATTCCTCTGGAATCCTTGAAATTATTCCCCTGGAATCATTTGAATCATTCCTCTGTAATCCTTTGAATCATTCCTCTAGAATCACTTGAATCATTCTTCATAAACCCTTCGAATCATTCATCTGGGATTGTTGTTATCAATTCTCTGGAATCTTTCGAATAATTCATGTGTAATCCTTTGAATCATTCCTCTGGAGTCCTTGGAATCATTCCTCTAGGATCCTTGGAATCATTCCTCTGGTATCCTTGGAATTATTCTTCATAATCCCTTGGAATCATTCCTATGGGATCCTTGGAATCACTTTATTGAATCCTTGGAATAATTCCTCTGGAATCCTTTGAATCATTCTTCATAAACCCTTCGAATAATTCCTTTGGAATCCTTGGCATCATTCATCAGGAATCCTTTGAATCATTCCTCGTAAACCCCTGGAATCCTTCTTCTCGAATCCTTGGAATGGTTCCTTAAATCTTGGAATCATTCTTCTAAAATCCAAGGAATCCTTCCTCTAGCATCTTTGGTATCATTCGTTTTAAATCCATGGAATAATTCCTCTGGAACACTTGGAATCATTCCTCAGGAATATTTGGAATCATTCATCTGGAGTCCTTGGCATTTTCAGACTAGTTTCAATTCGAAAAATCATCGTATGCAAATTAATTAGTGAAATCCAACTTTATCTCGTCCATAAATAAGCAACGTTTCGATTGTCATGAATATCTTAAAGTAGATTTTAAAGGCACACAGAAAAGTATATATATATATATATATATATATATATATATATATATATATATATATATATATATATATATATATATATATATATATATATATATATATATATATATATATATATATATATGTGTGTGTGTGTGCGTATATATATATATATATATTTATATATATATATATATATATATATATATATATATATATATATATATATATATATATATATATATATATATTTATATACATATATATATATATATATATATATATATATATATATATATATATATATATATATGTATGTATATATATATATATATATATATATATATATATATATATATATATATATATATATATATATATATATATATATATATATATATGTGTGTGTATATATATATATATATATATATATATATATATATATATATATATATATATATATATATATATATATATATATTTATATATATAATATATATATATATATATATATATATATATATATATATATATATATATATATATATATATATATATATATATATATATATTTATATACATACATACATATATATATATATATATATATATATATATATATATATATATATATATATATATATATGTGTGTGTATATATATATATATATATATATATATATATATATATATATATATATATATATATTTATATATATATAATATATATATATATATATATATATATATATATATATATATATATATATATATATATATATATATATATATATATATATATATATATATATTTATATACATACATACATATATATATATATATATATATATATATATATATATATATACATATATATATATATATATATATATATATATATATATATATATATATATATATATATATATATATATATATATATATATATATGTGTGTGTGTGTGTGTGTGTGTGTGTGTGTGTGTGTGTATTATAGCCACGAAAGGAAAAATGAAAAAGACTTGATTGGAGTTAGTACTTTCATCCACTTAGGACATTATCAAACACAGCAATGAGAATACATATACAAAGACATCGTATTTATACAGAAGGGGATCCAACAGCTGTCAGTTTCTTAATAATTCCGGAGAAGTCAGATTTTAGATAAAAGGATAATACTGGATTAACGGAAAACAGACCTGGGCTTAGATTCAAATTTATACCTTGAGTACAGGAGATTAAAAATGATTCAACAATATTCCTTTGGAAATAGTCATTTACATGGATTACTTTTTCCGTCTGTGACCAACCAATTCTGTGACTTGACCCTAACCAGTGGGAGGCCAAGGCATTATTAAGAGAACCCCTGGAGACGGCCACCTGATGTTGTTTTAATCTGACTGGTATACTTTTTGATGTTTGGCCAGCATAAAATAGGTTACACTCTGAACAAGGATTGCTATATATTACATTATTATTATTTCCAGAACTATTCTTAATTAACATGTTTTTTTAATGTACAATTATATTTAAACACTGCAGCAATGTCTAGTTTTTTCAAAAGGGGTATAACATCTAAAAAAAAAACATGAAATGGCAAAGAAATCATATTATTAATTGTTTCCTTCCTCTCTAATTGGACACTATAAAATGTTTTCTTAGCCTTATTCATACACTTTTCTAAGAAATATTTGGGATAACAAAGATCTGTTGCAATTTTTTCTATTTTAGTGAACTCCTCCTCAATGTAATCTGGGCTACAAATTCTCAATGCCCTAAGGTACATGGAGGAAAAAACTGAATACTTTATATTTTTAGAGTGACCAGAGTAGAAATGTACATATGAAAAATTATTTGTAGTCTTTCTATATATGGAAAACTTAAATTTATCTGTTTCTCTAACTATTAAAACGTTTAAAAGTGGGATACGGTTATTTTCTTCATTTTCTATAATTTTATTGATGGTACTAATGAATTAATGATTGAAACAAAACCCTCAAGATTAAAATTTTCTTCTAAAATACCTAAAACATCAACATATCGATACCACACAATTTGGGAAGACCACACTGAAGGAATTAACCTAGATTAAAAAAATTCCATATATATGTTGGATAAAAGTGGGGACAAAGGATTAGCCATAGCCGTACCAAAAACTTGTTCATAGAAATCTCCATTAAAACTAAATTTACACTTTTTAATGCACAAAAAAAAAAATGAGCTCAATAATAGTATGGGTTGATAAAGGTAAATCATAAGCATCTAAAATACCCGACAGGAAATCCAATAAGTCATCAACCGGCACTTTGGGAAACAATGAAGTTACATCAAAACATACTAATCTATGTGTAGACGTAAGGTTAACTTTTTGTAATTTTTCGCAAAGATCAACAGAATTTTTTACATGAGAGGTTGAAATAGATCCTAAGATCGGGGAAAGTAATTTGACTAAATATCTGGATAATTTATAGTTAATGGAACCTGTAGCACTAATAATTGGTCTGATTGGATATCCTGTTTTATGGGTTTTAATTAAACCATATAAATAAAGCAAAGACGGACCAGTAGAGGTAAAGGCATTAATTAAGGATTTTCCTTGTTTTAAGATAGATTTTAAGTTTTTATTAAAATCTTCGATGACATCGTCTAAGGAATTAACTCTTATTTTTATGTAATTGGATACATCAGATAAAAGTAAATACATCTTTTATAAATAAGTTGTTTTGTTATTAAAACAGCATCAGGTGGCCGTCTCCGGGGGTTCTCTTAATAATACCTTGGCCTCCCACTGGTTAGGGTCAAGTAACAGAATTGGTTGGTCAAAGACGGAAAAAGTAATCCATGTAAATGACTATTTCCAAAGAAATATTGTTGAATCATTTTTAATCCTGTACTCAGGGTAGAAATTTGAATCTAAGCCCAGGTCTGTTTTCCGTTAATCCAGTATTATCCTTTTATCTAAAATCTGACTTCTCCGGAATTATTAAGAAACTCACAGCTGTTGGATCCCCTTCTGTATAAATACGATGTCTTTGTATATGTATTCTCATTGATGTGTTTCATAATGTCCTAAGTGGATGAAAGTACTAACTCCAATTAAGTCTTTTTCATTTTTCCTTTCGTGGCTATAATACATTTTATATTCATCACGTGTCAGCTTTTGTGATTTCTACACACACACACACGCAAACACACACACACACACACATATATATATATATATATATATATATATATATATATATATATATATATATATATATATATATATATATATATTATATATATATATATATATATATATATATATATATATATATATATATATATATATATATATATATATATATTTTTATATATATATATATATATATATATTTATACATGTATATATATATATATATATATATATATATATATATATATATATATATATATATATATATATATATATATATATGATTTCTACACACACACAAACACACACACATACATATATATATATATATATATATATATATATATATATATATATATATATATATATATATATATATATATATATATATATAGATATATTTATTTATATATATATATATATATATATATATATATATATATATATATATATATATATATATATATATATATACATGTATATATATATATATATATATATATATATATATATATATATATATATATATATAGATATATATTTATTTATATATATATATATATATATATATATATATATATATATATATATATATATATATACATGTATATATATATATATATATATATATATATATATATATATATATATATATATATATATATATATATATATATATATATATATATATATATATAAGTTCTTGTAGATTGGCATAGAAAGACCATAAACAGGCAGGAGTGGAATGATGTGTCTGAGTCCTTTGTATTTTAGTAGATTATCAAAGACTATTTAACACTGATATGATGATTATACATAACAAAGTATTATCCTTATATACTGTTTATATTGTATATCATGAAACAATATATAGTAATTTCCAATGTGTACAAATCTCGAGGGGAACACCAAAGGTAAGAGAAATGATTTAATCAGAAGACTAAAAGACATTCTTAGCGAAAAATAATAGTAAAAATAACAGAATAAAAGTACCGCAAATGAAATCAATATTTCCATCGTCGTCTGGTCACCAGAGCAACAGTGTTCCCATTTCTTGAAAGTCATAAGACTGAAACTCATTTAACTATCTCGACCACCTACATATTTTTAAAGTATTCCTTCTCCCTCCCACTCCTCCTACTCCTCCCACTCCCTTTCCCTCTCCCTTCCCTCTAAACCTTTGCCCTGATTCCTTCAAAATTCTTAAAATCTCCCCCCTCCCTCTTCTTATTTTCCCGCCGCAAATTCTGATAGGGATTATTGTACATTTATTACTTACTGCAAAGAGGTGTGGATGGGGGTGGGGGGGAGGTGATGAGGTGTGAGGAGACTGATTGTGGGTGGAGGGAGGAAGGAGGGAAGGAGCCATCATAATTTCTATTCATATCATATTTCTCTGTTATTTATTTTTTTTTCTTTTATCCCTAACTACTTGCTTTCTCATCTTTCCTGAAATTTGCTCGTAGCTTGATGTAGGGATGGGCGTGCAATTTTTGGTAGACACGGGTGCTTGTTGTTCTCTTTTGCCAAGGGAACTCTTCAGGACATGACGTAGTCTGTCTTTGTCTGCCTATGTCCGCTTGGTAGCTGCCAACTGATTTGCGATACCCACCTATGGTTACGAGAACCTCATATTATCGTTCGGAAATGGTAATTTTAATTGGAAGTTTCACGTTGCTGACGTCACATTGCCAATCCTTAGTGCGGATTTCCTCTCACATTTCCACCTTCTGGTCGATGTCGCCCACCGACGATTGCTCAATGCAATGCAGACTCATACTTGTCGACACCTCTTCAACCCGCCCCCTCTAACCTCATTCTACACATCAGAGCACCCATGGATGCCTACGCCCACCTCCTCACTTTGTAACCGGAAGTTTTCCGTCCAGAACTTCGCCAAACGCCCACTATTCCTACCAGGCACGGTGTTTATCACCATATCAAGACGACGAGACAACCACTCTTCGCAAAATTCAGACGTCTGGCACCGGAACGATTGGCACCGCCAAATAGACGTTCGCGAAATGAAGGAAATGGGCCTTTACCAAAAGGCCTCCAGCCCATGGTCGTCACCATTACACATCGTTCTGAAGAAAGACGGCTCCCTCCGTCCGTGCAGGGATTACAGGCGCCTGAACATGCAAATAGAACCGCATCACTACCCCAACCCAAACATTACCGACGTGACCTCCTACCTACACAAAGCAAAGTTTTTTCTCTACGCTCGACCTCCTGAAGGGGTATAATCAACGTCTCATGGATGGCATCTTAGGGGACCTCCCATTCTGAGTATGTTATTTGAATGACATACTTGTGTTCTCCTCCTCAAAAGAGGAACACCTCCATCACTTGTGCATCGTGCTCGACTGCCTGCAACAGAACGGCCTTGTAGTCCCGTACGACAAGTGTACCTTTGGCGCCAACGAAGTGTTGTTCTTAGGGCACTGCATCAATCCTGAAGGAGTCCATCCCCTCGCTGAAAAGGTAGCAGCCATTCAGGACTTCCCCATGCCCTCGACCGTCAAAGCTCTGCAGCAATTTTTGGGCATGATCAGCTATTATCACCTTTTTCTGCCAGCCATTGCCGTCACTCTTGCTCCCCTCTACGCCTTCCTCAAGGGTAAGCCAAAGGACCTGAAGTGGGGTCCCCTTCAAGAATCAGCTTTCTGCAATGCAAAGAAGGCCCTATCAACTGCTGTGGTTCTCACTTTTCCTATCCCACAAGCCCCTCTCCATCTCTCCACTTATGCCAGCGACGTCGTTATTGGTAAAGTACTCGAGCAGGTGGTCAACGGCTTGCCCTGCCTATTGGCCTTCTTCAGCCGAAAACTGTCCAAGGCAGAATCGGGTTATCCTACCTTCGATCGCGAATTGCTGGCGGTGCACTTGGCTGCCCGTCACTTTCGCAATTTCTTAGAAAGTACACCCTTCGTCATTTGCACAGACCACATGCCTCTGGTGCATGCCTTCACTCGACAGTCTGATGCCTGGTCCGCCCGGCAACGCCGACATCTCTCCGCCGTGGCTGAATACAATTGCACCCTTCAATACGTCCCTGGCAAAATGAATCCCGTTGCCGGTGCCCTTTCAAGAAACATGTTGGCTGCCGTTCAATTGGGATTGGATTACTGCGCCCTGGATGAAGCCCAATGACAGGATACAGTGTATGAAGCATATAGGATATCCTGCACGTCCCTCCGATGGGATGACTTCCCCCTCGAAGACTCCAACAAAACCCTCCTCTGTGACGTCAGTACTGGTAGACCGTAACCTATGATTTCTGCTCCCATGCACCGGTAGGTGTTTAATTTCATTCACAGCCTTTCACATCCCTTGTGCCGTTCTACTGCACAGCTGCTGAATGAGAAGTTCATTTGGCACGGCATTTCTAAGGATGCTAAGGATTGGGTCCGCACCTGTGCTTCTTGCCAAACTTCCAAAGTACATCGACACACGGATTCAAGAGTGGGCACCTTTCCTCAGCCTCAGCCTCGTTTCGCACATATTTAACGTCGACGTTGTAGGCCCCCTACACATATCCCAAGGACATCGTTACCTGTTTACGTCATCGACTGCTCCACTCGTTGTCCTGAAGCCATTCCCATGGAAACTGCAACGTCCGCCTCATGTACATCAGCCTTACTCACAGGATGGATTACAAGATCTGATATTCCTGAGCATATTACTTCTGACAGGGGTACCACTTTCACCTCTCAATTGTGGACATCATTAGCAAATCTCCTGGGCATCATCCTACATCAAACAACGGCCTACAACTCCTCTGCCAATGGAATGGTTGAACATTTTCATCGCACCATCAAAGCAGCTTTGATGTCCCGCTGCAAGGATTCCAACTGGTGTACTCAGCTTCCCTGGGTCCTCCTGGGACTAAGGATAACCCCTAAAGACGCCCTCGACGTCTCGCCAGCTGAAATTGTATATAGCGACCCGTAGGTCGTCCCTGCCGAAATTTTTCCTTTTACAACTACATCCAACAGTCTCCAGAGCATAAGTCACGCTGTGGGAAAATTTACTCCAAGCCACCAGATTTACAAGCACCCAGCAAAGGATCACATACCAACAGACTTGCACTCTGCAATGCACGTCTTCCTGCGTAATAATACTAGCATGCCACCAATAATGCTCCCATACACGGGCCCTTTCCTTGTGATCCAACCCAGTCTGAAAGCATTCCTACTAAACATTCTTGGCAAAGAAGACTGGGTCTCAATTGATCATCTAAAACCTTCTTATCTCCTGCCAGATGACCCGCCTACAGTTCACCTCTCTAGATCAGGGCGCCCTGTTTACCATGTACAGTATGTCCTTTTTAGGGGGGGAGCCATGCACCAACCGTGTGTCACACGATCTTACATAGTTCATTTTGTGTATATATTATGATTGTGTCTTCGCTCTTCCCTCACACTAAAAAGAACCAGAATAAACATGTCTGCTTTTGTCCTCTGTAGCAGTGTCTGTTTTTTTATCATGAAATTTCTTGTTGCTTTGAGATTTTGTATATAAAGGAGAGTGTTTTAAAATAAATTTACTCAGTTGCTTTCATACTGTCTTTGAGTCACAACCTTCTCTCGGACCGTCGCATCAACTAGAAATTATTTTCAGACCATGAAGTCGTTGGCTGTGTCAAATCCTTTTAGAATATGTGCGTTGTTCAAATCTAGCAATTTGTATTAAACTTTTTATATTACCTCTACCTAGGAGGTTATAAAATCGACTCTCTTTATTTCATTATTTTTTTGTCTGTGTCTGTGGACACGATTATGTAATAACTACCTTATGGGTGTCTATTAAATTTACACTGAAGTTAGACCTTAGATCATAAACGACCCATTGAATTTTGGAGATGATCCAGATCCGGATTGTATATTCAGATTTGCATTTCTCGTCATTTTGAACATAAATTTAAAACAAAGTAAAGGATTTCTACGAAATTTCCCCACGGATGGTTATTAAGCCATTGGCAACACCATTAACTTTTGGAGGTGATTTGGTACCGGATCCGGGTTCTGGATCCGGATTTGCATTTTTCATAATTCTATGAATCACGTTAATACAAATTGACACTTTGGATTTTCACCAAATATCAATATTATGCAAAGGAAGAAATAATGAAATTTTGCATGTGATACAGATCAAAATTACGACTCTGGATCATTATTTCATTTTCTACCATCCACAGTTAGCAGATGAAAATGGAAGGCGATGTATGTAGACTTTAGGTCAATGTTGACAATATTCATTGGGGGAATGTGAAATCTCTTACTGTTCTTGTTATCACCATTATCATCATCATTACTATTATTATTTTTGTTGTTGTTGTTGTTGTTACTATGTTTTGTTAGCTAAGTTATAACCCTATTTGGAAAAGCAGGTTGCAATAAGCCAAAGGCCTCCAACAGGGAAAAATAAAACAGTGAGGAAAGGAAATATGTTAATGAATAAACCACAAGAGAAATAATGAGCAAATAAATCAAAATATTTTAATGTCAGTAACAACAATAGAACATTTCTGCAATTAAGATTTTAAAACTTGAACTTTTGAATAATATTCTGAGTAAGCTTTCTAATCTAGAATAGAAATACCGTAGTGACATATATTTAAAAAGATTTCTGAATTCATATTATTTTCCCATGCATTTAAAGATAAGGGTAAATCGCATTACAAGATGGTTAAATATATAATCGTATCTTTTTTTATCAGGCTACATCAGAAAAAAAAGCAGATAAACAGAAAACAAATGAAATTTATGTTAAGAAAGCTTCCGCAGGATTAAGTTGGAACTATCAACGAATAAGAGATGAAATTGAGGACGTAATGATTGCTAATAAAGACTGGAATGGGGGGAATAGGATAATGAGAGATTGAATAGGGAAAGTTGGTAAAAGGGGAAAATATTAAGGATATTTGTGAAACGGAGGAAAGTACTCAGATAGAGAAATAAAAAGATAAAAGAATCACATTAAGAGAAATGGATTGGTAAAATATCGGTGTTTTTAAATAGAAAGAAAGCTATTAAACCTGTGGTAGAAACAAGGGTTATCAGTTTTTTTTTCAGGGAAAATTAGTTCCACAAAAAACCTATTATATCGGATCATCTCTCTCTCTCTCTCTCTCTCTCTCTCTCTCTCTCTCTCTCTCTCTCTCTCTCTCTCTCTCTCTCTCTCTCTCTCTCTCTCTCTCAAAGATGGATAAATGGTAAACCCTTGTTTGCCCCTCTGACGAGAAAATGCATATAGGTATCCTGGCAGTCGGGAAAATGGTTGTTTTTGTGTGACGTGTCTAAGGTCAATTTCTGTTTGAAGGAACCCAAACAGAAAGACTGGAAAGCTTTAAGAAAATCTTTTTGGTCTATTTACTAATATATTTATTTATCCATTCATTTTCTATTTATGTTTTGTTATCACGAATATTTGTGTATATTTTGAATATTTTTCATATTAAATTAATTACCATAATTTAAAGTATATTGTTGTTATTGTTTACTGAAAATTCGGACGCCCATTTGGTGTAATAAACTGTTTCAAACTAAACTAACAAAATAAACTTTTTTGATTTGGGAGCTAGATGGGTTTTCTCTAAGTTGTATGATTCGATAAAGATTTTTGTTAAATCTAATATTCTAAGATAAAAACAAAATCTGTGAAACCAGGATGTATTTTTACACTGATGATGATATTCTAAATATTATTTGCTTTATTTCACAGCTAAGTGTTTTATGGGGATCAGTCTCTAACACTGAAACTTATGGTAAGATCTAGAATTAATGGTGATGCAAGATATATTTTACCTATTAATAAAAAATTTAATATCAGATGTTTCTTCGGGTAACTAAAAAGCCTACATATACCCCCTATGAATAGAGAATTCTATATCAAATTATTTTCAACTGTTAATAGAAAACTTGATATAAAAACTCTACTTAAATAATTGATAAAATATGTTATAAAGCATGTTCTTGGATAATAAAAAAAACACTAAATTTTATAATTATTAATGAGATATTTAATATCACTAGTATACTAGATAATAAAAAACTACGTATTTCAACAATTAGTAGGAAATTTAATATCAAAACTTTCTCAAAATAATTGAAAAAAAAATACGCAATCTAACTATTAATAAGGAATATAATATCAAAACTTTCCTTTAACGATAAAAAAAAAGTATGAGTTATTATCCGGAATAATTCGGCAGATGAATGAACGGGTAAAACGGGTAAAAAGTAATTTATTATTACTCACTTCTACCTTAACGACATTTACTATTATTATTATTAATATTATTATCATTATTATTATTATTATTATCATTATTATTATTATTATTATTATTATTATTATTATTATTATTATTATTATTATTATTATTATTATTATTATTATTAGCAAAGCTACAACACTAGATTGAAAAGCAAGATGCTATAAGCCAAAGGGCTACAATAGGGAAAATAGCCCAGTGAAGAAAGGTAACAAGTAAATTAATAAGGGAATGAATAAACGATATAAGTAATATAAATTAAAAATAAATATTTCCAAAAACATTTACAACATTAAAACAAATAATTCATATATAACTTTAAAAAGACTTATGTCAGCCTGTTCAACATAAAAACACTTGCTGCAACCTTCAACTTTTGAAGTTCTACGGATTCAACTACCCGATTAAGAATATCATTCCACAACTTGGTGACAGCTGGAATAAAACTTCTAGAATATTGTGTAGTATTGAGCCTCATGATGGAGAAGGCCTGACTATCAGATTTAACTGCAATGCCTAGTATTACGAACCGGACGGAACTGTCCAGGAAGATCTGAATGTAAAGAATGGTCAGAATCATGAAACATCGTATGCAACATGCATAATGAACTAATTGAACGACAGTGCTAAAGATTAATATCTACATCAAAAATTTAATAGACAGTAAGTTCCTGTCCAATAAATTAAGATTAGAATCAGCAGCTGAAGACCGGACCGGAGAACAATAGTCGAAACAAGGTAGAAGGGAAGAATTGAAATACTTCTTCAAAATAGATTGATTACCAAAAATCTTGAAAGACTTTCTCAATCTCTTTTGCAATTAAAGAAGACACAGTCCTAATGTGTTTCTTGAAAGTAGATTTGTTGTCGAGAATCACTCCTAAAATTTAAAAAGAGTCATACAATGTTAACGAAACACTTCCAATGCTGAAATCCGGATGTTAACATTATCAACACAGTCTAAGGCAGCACTAAAATGAAGGCCAATCATAATATAATCAAGGGATTTCTGTAAAACATTGGAAGTTGGAAGAAGGACATCACATGCTCTAAGGCCTATACGATAACCAAATTGTAAACTGGGGAACAGATGATTACCTTCAGCAAACCTATTAAGACGTTTTGCCAAAAGATAATCAAACAGTTTAGATAACATGGGAGTTATGGAAATGGGGGGGGGGGTAATAAGTTAGACTTGATCTACCGCAAACACATTTATATAGTGAAGTAACATTACCAATTCTGAAACAGTAGTTAAAAGCTCCTCTTTTTGTTAACTAGCGTGAAATAACAAATAACTTTGGAGCTAAGAAATGTGTAGTCTTCTTAAAAAACAAAGGAAGAATACCATTCGGGTCTACACCTCCATTAGCATCATGGTCCATCAGCAGAGCTTTAATTTCACGAGATCGAAACCCTAAACTACTTATTTTAGCCTCAGGAAAACAGGAATGAGAAAATTCGAGTTTCTTATTACTCTGCTTACTGTCAAACACATCAGCCAAAAGGGTTGCCTTTTCCTTTGGACCGTGAGTGATTGATTCGTCTGGTTTAAGTAAAAGTGGAACTATTGCATCTACACCAAAGACTGCATATTTTGGGGCCGGTTGGCTAATGCCGTTATTTAAGAACAAGATTTGACAGCCATGCCATTTAATAATGTGATCACATAGGATTTTTGTTTCTGTCCTTTGGTTTTACGACACCAGGTGGAATTATCCTTAAAATTAGTGTTTTTCAAATTCTATCTTTTCCCTTGATAATTAATATCAAATCATGGATTACTACACAATATACACATGATGTAGAACTCAAATAATATGAGGAGTTATTCCAAAAAGTAATTTTTTTTTTTGCTGGATGTGAATATTCTCAGTATGGTAAAAAAAAAAAATATAAAAATTAGGGGAAAAATTAAGAAAACAAAATCCGAAAAAATAGAAAAAAAGGCAACATCTGATTGTTTTATAATATTTTTCTAAGATTATAGAGCGAAATTCCATGGTATAACTTTAAAACTAAGGAAAGAGATAGGTTGGAGATTCCAGCGTTTAAAGTTTTTCTTTGTATTTTTACAAAGACAGTATTGATAAATCCTGATTATTGTGAATATTTTTTTTTTGGGGGGGGGGATATTAATAAACGAAAACCAAGATCTTTATCATAATTCAATCCTAAATGAAGGTCCTTTGTTCAATATCTTGCTTCGTTTTGCTCTTGTGAGGCAAGGGGACCGCTCCTCAATCCCCACCACACACTCTCTCTCTCTCTCTATGCGTCACAAGCAATATTATCCTCTTCTGAACTCTTAATAAAGCGAATTTTCTTTTTCCTTAGGTTAGCAAGATGCTGATATTTTCTTTGACTTCTTGAAATGGCAAAATTCTTGCCGAAAACGATGAAAAGAAACGTAAAAATTAATGAATACCATAGGACAAACTCAGCCATGTACTTCCTATGAGTTTTGTGGTAGGACTGACGGGCGAGAGGTGTAATCTACTTGTTACTTGAGGAAGCTATACAGATGCCATTGTTCACAATTTCTTTTACATTAAACGTAATAATTACTAGAATTTACGATGGCAGAAGAGATACAGCATTTTCTTGTACGGAAAATTTTTTTTTAGTTCATCGAGTTACTTCTACTAATTACCCTGTAACTATGCAAATAAGAGGAATTTTGACAAAATATTTTAGATATGCATTCTCCAGTGCCATTCGAAGCTCAGCGGATTTTTTCAGGATTTTGTGCCGTTCTTCCTATACTTCCATACATTGGCCTTCCGGCCGGACCCTTAAGGGTAGTCCACTACTTATGTTCCTGGGTTGTACCAGAAAGGTTTTCTCTCATGTTTAAATTATATTCCTTCACAGTTGAAGCAAAAACTCTCTTTGAGCAAAAACTATAAGATGAGTATACTTATTCTAAGTCAAATCTGATATGTGACCTTTCCAGAGATAATAGGCCTCCTGCTTCTCCAAACTAGCACATCTACAATCATCATTGAAGCATGGATTGTCCTTCACTCGGTACCTTAGCACACGAGAAGGCATACGCCTTTCAATTATGTTAAGCAGATTTGCATTCAAAGGGACAACAGGATTAACACTACTATACAATTATGACCAATTCTAGCCCAAAGGATCATGTAAAATCCAATTCCAGTCTCTTGAAATTTCATATAAAGTATGATACATCAGGTCCTATTGAGAGAGTCTTAGTAAAAGTACAACTTACGCTAAATGGCTGTTGTAATTATGAAAAGGAATAGATGAGAGCGAGGAACCCATTAGTTTAAAGGCCAATTGTCTTTATGCTAATTGTGCTTTTTGCAATCGATCGCTGGAATCGGGAGATTTGCTTGGATTAACTACTCGCTCAATTTGCATGAAATCAGTGCAATATTAATAAGTGATCTACATTTTGGAAGAGTTCCCAGTTATATGTATTTGTATTTTGTGTTGAAATAATTATTGAGGTATTTGTATTTTGTGTTACATTGATGATCAAGGTACTTTTTATATTAAGTTGCAATAATGACGAAGGTATTTTCATCTTGTGTTTCGATGATCATCAAGACATTCTTATTTTGTATTGAAATAATGATCAGAGTATTTTCTTTTTTGGTGTTGCGATGATGGTAAAGGAATTTCTATTCTGTGTTGCGAAGATGGTCAAAGTATTTTTAAACTATGTTGCGATGATGATCGAATTGAGGTATTTTTACTTCTTGTTTCGATGATGATTGAGGTATTTCTATTTTGCGTTTCGAAAATGGTCGAGGTATTTTTATTTTGTGTTGCAATGATGAGCAAGGTTTTATCATTTTGTGTTTCGTTGATGATCAAGTTATTTACATTTTGTGTTGCGATGATGATCGATCTATTTAATCTTTTTTTTTGCGATGATGATCAAGATATTTTTTATTATGTGTTGCAATAATGATTGAGCTATTTTCATTTGGTATTGCGATGAAGATAAACAGTTTTTATTTTGTGTTGCGATAATGATAGAGCTATTTTTATTTTGTGTTGCAATGATGATCGAGATACTCTATTTGGTTTTGCAATGATGATCGAGATACTCTATTTGGTTTTGCAATGATGATCGAGCCCTTTTTTTTGTGTTATGATGATGATCGAGGCTTCTTCGCTTTGTTTTGCAATGATGATCGAAGTATTTTAATCTTGTGTTGCATTGATGATCGACCTATTTTTATTTTGTGTTGCAATGATGATTGAGAACAACACTAAATGAACAGTATTATCATAGACTTTCGAATAAACAATAATAGTAAATGAGTCAGATATGAACCTCTTTATGAAATATTTGTTCAGGAGTATGAATTTATATTACTTTTTTGTTCAATGCAGAAATGATAAATATAGGAGAATATAGACATATTTTAATGCTAATGGGAATATTTTTTTCTATTGTGATCAAGAAGTATTGATTATGTATTTGCTCAAATATATTAAAATCCAGTATCATAATGATAACCTTTCTCTCTCTCTCTCTCTCTCTCTCTCTCTCTCTCTCTCTCTCTCTCTCTCTCTCTCTCTCTCTCTCTCTCTCTATCTCTCTCTCTCTCTCTCTCTCTCTCTCTCTCTCTCTCTCTCTCTCTCTCTCTCTCTCTCTCTCTCTCTTTTGTAGTACATTGTTCTAGTCATGAGCAATGACTCCTGCAATACATTGTATCGAGTAAATCCTCCTATAGTTTTCACGATATTGTGTCGATATCCGAGAAAAATCTTACGAATAATATTAGTTTCTTCAAAAATTACAAAGTATTTTAGTAAAGTAAGGACATAGAATGAGATAAATTATATAATTATCTAGAACATTCATTGGATTGTTTACAAGAACTGTAGAAGATAGTCCTGACAAAACTTTTGTTTATTTATGGTGTTAATAGATAGGTAAGTGATGAAAAATTATGCATATGCAAAAGGATTGAGGTAAGGAATAGTGTGATGAACTGGATTAGTAAGAATGAGTGATTCATGGATGAGTCCCCTTATAGTGTTTGGGATATCATTTATGTCATTTGGTGAGCTCTTAGTCTAACTGGAAATCAGAATGACATAAATTATACTTAGGTATGGATATAGGACATTGTTTTCAGCAGCTGTGCAGTAGAACAGCGTGAGGGATGTGAAAGGCCATGAAGAAATTCAAACATCTGTTGGCGTATGGGAGAAAGTATCCACGATCTAGGTCTACCATTAGTGGTGTCACAGAGAAGGGTGATGTTGGAGACATCAACAAGGACATCCTTCATCGGAGGAAAGTGCTGATTGTCCTACGTGCTTGGTACTCTAGATCTTTTCATCGGGCTTCTGCTAAAGCATTGTAATCCAATCCTATGTGAATGGCAGCTAATGTGTTTCTTGACAGAGTACTTGCCACGGGATTAGTTCTCCCCAGGACGTACTGAAGGGTAAAATTATATTCAGCTACAGTGAAGAGATGTCAGCGTTGACGGACGTACCAGGTATCAGTCTGTCGAGTGAATGTGTGCACCAAAGGCATTTGGACTGCGCTAATGAGGAAGGGCATACCTTTCAAGAAGTGGTGAAAGTGATGGACAACCAAGTGCCCCGGAACCAATTCGAGGTCGAAAGTAGAGTAGCCGGCTTTACCATTGGACAGTTTCCCACAAAATAAGGCCAAAGGGTAGTGCGATCCATTAACCACCTGCACGAGAACTGCCCAAACAGCAAAGTCTCTGGCATCGGTGGAGAAAAGGAGACGTGAATGTGGCACGGGAAAAGTGAGAGCAGCAGCGGTTGATAAGGCATTCTTTGGGTTGTAAAAGGCCGCATCTGGAAGGGGACCCCACTTCAGGTCTTTTGGCTTACCCGTGAGTGGGCCGTAGAGGGGGCTAAGAGTGGTAGCGATGGCTGGCAGGAAACAGAGATAATAGTTGATCATGCTCAAGGATTCTTGCAGTGCTTTAACGGACGATACGGGAAAGTTA
>NC_090756.1:61008790-61033790 GCF_036898095.1 Palaemon carinicauda
AGTTCTTAGCTGCGGGTGATCTGTCACTAAAGCAAGGTTGGCAGGACCCTCTTGTCCCTTCCCCCTCTATCTCCGTAATGGCCTAGCCATTACTGTACTGTACCTTGCCGGCCGGCAGAGCTGGCCGGCAGGGGTATTACTGTACCATATGTCATTCTACTTCTGGACCTAGTATAGGTTGGGATATGGATTGACTAAGCCCATTGCCGGCCGGCAGAGACGCTGGACGGCAAGGGTCTTATGTTTTCGAGTGCTGCCCAGACCTCTCTTGGTCCCTCATCCATGCCTGCCGGCAGAGCCGGACGGCATTGGTCAAGGAAGCCTGAATTAAGTTTCTCCCCTTCCTTATATGCACTCTTTCGGTTGCCGGGCTTGGGGGGTTGTGTACACTCTTATCCCGGCATCCATTCTATTTTCTTCTAGTGCTGTACCTGTCCCGGCAGCCGGCCTATGAGGCCGGCTGCCGGCCTATGAGGCCGGCAGCCGGGCAGGTGTAGGCTTCTGGTTCTTTTGCTGCCGGCTGGCATCGGTCTTGTACCTTTGCCGGCCGGCTTATGTCAGTCCTTGTCTGCCGGTCACCAAGAGTGTGGCCGGCAGCTGGGTACTACCTTGTGTAGTTGCTGGCCGGCAATCATTGCCGGCCAACACTGGCTGTTGCTGGCCGGCAGCTGCTGCCACCGGCACAGGCATTTGAACCAGAGGGCTGCCGCCCTATAGCTGTTAAGTAGTATACTTTAAAGCTAATTGTGGTGTGTGCCGGCCGGCAAAGGCAGGCCGGCACACATCCTCCTATACTGTACTAGTATTCTTCTGTATAGCATATACAGTAAGAAGAAAACTATAGTAAAAGTTTAGGTACAGCACTGTATCTTCTAACACTATTGTGTTTTCTTACACAGCCCTTTGCTGTTGCCCTCAGACAGGAAGCAGAGTTCTTCCCCGTCTATTATCCAGGATTTTTAAAATCATTGCCTAGGTGTGAGCTCCACCTGTTTCCTCTGGAAACCTTGCATTGGTTACTCTAGTAGAGATAAACCATTTTTGATTTTATTATCTGGAAGGCTGCAACAATAAGTTGTGAGGGAAACACAAGTGTGTGTCTTTCATTTATGAATTGTTATGCTATACTATGCATATCCAGTGATACATAGTTCACTTGATACTCATGGAAATTTCTTCTCTTTACAGGAGGACCCTCCGAAGTGCGGAAATGTTTTCTGCAATGTCCGCAGCAAGAACCTCTGCGGACATGAGTGTTGTAGGAGACACGCAGCATGCGCTGTCTCCAAGGATGATCTCCAGTATTGGGACCCTCAGGTATGTACTGTATGCACTAACCTGATTACTGAGGCTTTTGATTCCCCTAGAACGGCGGAATCAAGGGATATAGCTAGGGAAAAGCTTCGTACTTGGGTAAGGGGCTTCAAGAAGAACACCTCTGGCCCTTATCTTCCAAGTGAGAAGATGAGGGCGTATCTTTTTCCCCAGGCATCAGCTGAGGCAGTGATTCCCCAGCCTCAAGAGGAGATCCTTCAAGATCAAGTCCAGGTGGACGAGGAAGTCGCAGATGCGATGCAAGACATCCAGTTGTGTGACAGGATGTCTGACCTGGACGATCGTTTGGAAGAAGACCTCCTGGCAGAAGGTCAGGATCAAGTTCAAACCCCGGATGTCGTAGAGGATGAGGTCGACGAGGTGTCGGCTACTCCGGTTCAGATGCCGGAGCCTATCCCCTCAACATCGGCTGGCCTCCCAGTAGAACTGGGACAGGCCCTCTCTTCGATTGTTGGAATGATCCAACAAATGCAGAAGGAGAATCAGGAGAAGGCGGCTGCAATGGAACTGCGTATGCAGTCCCTGGCAGAATCACATGGGCCCCGGAAAAGGCTCAATGTGAAAGACCTTCCCATATGCTCAGATGCTAACCCATGGAGGTATGCTGAGCACATGCCGATGACGACTGGAAAGATCGTCATTTCGGATAAGCTGGGTTCAGTTCCCCTAGAGGAGGTAGAATTCTGGCCCAGCAAGGCATCATATCCGGACTGCTATGTCCGGCTGAGAAAAGAACCAGCTTCAAGGGAGGAGACAGAGCCGAAGGAGGTCATTGTTATGGACCACGCTAAGGCTCAAGCCCTACTTTCATCCTCGATGAAAGAGAGGGGCTTCTCGAATTCGAAGGTAGCTGCATTGAGCAAGAAGCTCCCTTCGTTTGTGTCCTCTCCTGATAGAGCCTTCCCCTTTTTACAGAAAGGGTTTGCGGCTGTCCTAAAGGCAGTCGAGGCCGGCAAGCCTTGCCCCTCCCTGGAGGAGTGTAAACCCTTGTCGCTGGCTCTACCTATGGACCACAAAGACTGGAAGGATGTCCATCTGACATTCTCAGTGGGAAAGTTGGAGGCTGATATTGCCGGACGGCAATTCGGCGAGGACCTCCCCAAGCTGTCCGAATCTCTTTTACGAAGAGAGTTCGAGACAAAAGAAAGACTGGCTGCCTCAATGTCTCATCAGACTACTCTCGAGACGATGGCAAGTGACCCCAAGGTCCATGAAATGTTCATGGTAGTGGCTAAGTCTCACTTAGCCACAGTGACGAAGGACCTTTATAGCTTCGTCAAGGCAAGGAGAGCTTGCAGGGAGTTCGTGTTCACCCGGGCTTCGGTGAGACACGAGCCAAGGAAGTTAATCTCCTCCAACATTTGGGGAAAAGACCTTTTCCCTACCGATGTGGTCAAAGAGGTTGTTGATAAGGCCGCCGTGGAGAATAGAAATCTTCTCCAGAAGTGGGGCCTGGCTATCAAAAGAAAATCTTCCCCGGATGAGGGTCCTCAACCAAAGAGGAAGAATATGAAGACTAGGCTACCATCTCGGCCAGCCAAGCCTTATAGACAGCAACAGCAACTGCAATTGCCTTTGCCTCCAGTGCCCCAGATGGTGGCACAAACCCCGACTGCCTTTCAGTGGGTACCCCAGGCGGTGCCAGGTCAGTCAACCACATTCGCCCCAACGTTCGAAGGACAGTCTTCTTCCTTTCGTGCAAAACCTAGAGGAGCAGCCAGAGGCTCGTCTAGGCGCCCCTCAAGGGGAAGGGGATTCAGAGGTGGTCGTGGTCAGGGAGGCAAGACCTCAGGAAGGCAGTCCAAGTGAAATGATACCGGTAGGAGGGAGACTGATGAAATTTTGGGATCGCTGGACCTTCGATCCCTGGGCCCAAAGCCTACTCAAAAATGGAATGGGTTGGAGCTGGTACAGCACTCCACCCCCATGCCTTCGGTTTTTCCAACACTCCACCCCCATTTTGGAGGAGTACGTTCAAGAACTGTTGGAGAAAAATGTGATCCGAAAGGTGAAGTCCATCAAATTCCAAGGGAGGCTGTTTTGTGTTCCCAAGAAAGACTCGGAAAAGCTCAGAGTCATTCTGGACTTGTCACCACTCAACAAGTTCATAGTGAATTGCAAATTCAAGATGCTAACACTGCAACACATAAGGACCTTACTGCCCAAGAGGGCATACTCAGTCTCTATAGACTTGTCAGACGCCTATTGGCACATTCCAATCAGCCGTCGACTCTCCCCCTACCTAGGGTTCAGGCTACAACGGAAACTGTACTCCTTCAGAGCCATGCCATTCGGGCTAAACATAGCCCCAAGGATTTTCACGAAGCTTGCGAGCGCAGCTCTCAAACAATTACGCCTAAAGGGAATTCAGGTAGTAGCCTACCTGGACGACTGGCTGGTGTGGGCAGCATCCGAGACCGAATGCTTGCAAGCTTCCAGTCAGGTGATCCAGTTCCTAGAGTACCTAGGCTTCAAGATCAACAAGAAAAAGTCTCGACTTTCTCCATCCCAAAAGTTCCAGTGGCTGGGAATCCACTGGGACCTTTTGTCACACAGTTTCTCCATCCCAATGAAGAAAAGGAAGGAGATAGCGGGCTCTGTCAAGAGACTTCTAGATTCCGAAAGGATATCAAGACGCGAACAGGAGAGGGTACTAGGCTCTCTCCAGTTTGCTTCAGTGACAGACCCAGTGCTAAGAGCACAGCTAAAGGATGCAACCGGAGTTTGTAGAAGGTATGCATCAAACGCGCGAAGAGACCTGAGAAGACCAGTGCCGCCTCGGCTACGTACTCTTCTCAGACCTTGGTCCCAAGCCAGACATCTAAAGAAGTCTGTTCTTCTTCAGCCACCTCCCCCGTCGTTGACGATTCACTCAGACGCCTCAAAGGAGGGATGGGGAGGTCACTCTCATCGGAAAAAAGTCCAGGGGACTTGGTCCAAGCTATTCAGGACCTTTCATATAAACTTTCTAGAAGCTATGGCAGTGCTCCTTACCTTAAAGAAAGTCTCCCCGCGTCACTCGATCCACATAAGATTGGTGACAGACAGCGAGGTGGTTGTGAGATGCTTGAATCGACAAGGGTCGAGGTCACCACCTCTCAACCAAGTGATGTTAGCCATTTTCCGATTGGCGGAAAAGAAGAAGTGGTACCTGTCGGCAGTTCACCTTCAAGGAGTCCGCAATGTGACAGCGGACGCTCTATCCAGGTTCACACCGATAGAGTCGGAATGGTCCTTAGACGCAGGATCATTTTCCTTCATTCTGAATCAAGTCCCAGAACTGCAAATAGACCTCTTTGCGACGAAAGACAACAAGAAGTTGCCCCTGTACGTGTCCCCGTACGAGGACCCCTTAGCGGAAGCAGTGGACGCAATGTCCCTCGACTGGAACAGATGGTCCAGGATTTATCTGTTCCCTCCTCACAACCTTCTGTTGAGGGTCCTCAACAAACTGAGATCCTTCAAGGGGGTAGCGGCAATAGTGGCCCACAAGTGGGCGAACAGCATGTGGTTCCCCTTGGCGTTGGAACTACAGATGAAGTTCGTGCCGCTACCACATCCAGTTCTGACCCAGCGAGTCCAGAAGTCGACTGTCTGCGCTTCATTACAGAAAACCCAGACCCTGCAGCTCATGATTTTCTCGCCCTAGCGGTGAGAAAGCGCTTCGGGATTTCGAAAGCCAGCATAGACTTCCTAGAGGAATACAAGTGCAAATCTACTAGAAGGCAATATGAGTCATCTTGGAGAAAATGGGTGGCCTTTGTAAAGGCAAAGAATCCGCAGGAGATCTCAACAGATTTCTGCTTATCTTTCTTCATCCACCTCCATAGCCAAGGATTGGCAGCTAACACGATTTCAGTGTGTAAATCGGCTTTGATGAGACCCATTTAATTTGCCTTCCAGATCGACCTAGGTAACGAGATCTTTAATAAAGTTCCGAAAGCCTGCGCTAGGCTCAGACCTTCAGCACCTCCAAAGCCCATCTCATGGTCTTTAGACAAAGTTCTTCATTTCGCCTCCTTGTTGAGCAATGAAGAATGTGCGTTAAAGGATTTGACGCAAAAAGTTATTTTCCTATTTGCACTCGCGTCCGGGGCCAGGGTTAGTGAGATCGTAGCCCTCTCGAGAGAGGCAGGTCGTGTTCAGTTCCTGGATGGGGGGGAGCTGAACCTGTTTCCGGATCCTACGTTTCTCGCCAAGAATGAGTTACCCACCAACAGGTGGGGTCCCTGGAGAATCTGTCCTCTGAAAGAAGATGCATCTCTATGTCCAGTAGAATGCCTAAAGGTCTATCTTCGTAGAACTTCAGACTTCAAGGGTAGTCAACTATTCAGGGGAGAAACATCAGGCTCAAATTTATCTCTGAATCAACTCAGAGCGAAAATGACATATTTTATTCGCAAAGCGGATCCTGACAGTACACCCGCAGGTCACGATCCGAGGAAAGTTGCCTCATCCCTAAATTTCTTTAATTGTATGGATTTTGAACATCTCCGTTCATACACGGGCTGGAAGTCTTCCAGGGTGTTCTTTCGCCACTATGCGAAGCAAGTAGAGGAACTTAAGAGATCTGTGGTAGCAGTGGGTCGTGTAGTTAACCCTACTGTTTAACTCTGCGAGGAACAGTGGTCTTAATTGGGACGATTAAGTCCAGGGTGAGTGTGTAGGTACATACTGTACTACAAACTAAATGAGGGCACCAAGTGCCCATATAGACTGTTCCTTCCTTCAAAGGTGAACCTTGCATAAGTTCAGACATGTGTGCCAAGCGTTTCTAACACTAATGTGATTGATTTGTAATACAGATTTTTTATGACTTGATACCTTGGTATCTCATTAAAGTGGTGTTTAATGGTTTTTCTTTCAGATAAACAAGTTCTGTTTACTATCATACTTATGCTTAAAGTTTTGGGTTACCCTCTTTTATATAAATATATATATTTGTTGTTAACCTGTCTGTTTATTATCTGTCAATAAACTTGTTCTTGAGAACCTTGCGTCTCTTTCACCTGTGTCAATTTATTGGTATAATTGAGCATTTTAATTCTATGTATCTTATCTGGGATAATTCTGATAGAATTGTTCTGTTTTGCAAGCTATGTTGCAATTGGTTTATGTAAGTCCCCTAATGGGAGGACTCCGTCCCATAAAGGGACGAGGGCGGTTTTATTAGTTTCTTCCTATGCGGATATAAACCTTTGTCCAATACAAGTATTGTGCGGATGACTGGTCAATATATTGACGCAGTGGTTCTATACAAACTATGCTTTACTTAATATAGGGCGAGACCACTATATTAGCTTGCCTGGTGTTCATACATAGATATATGTACTCTTCGAGACTTTCCAGAGTCTAGTAGGACTCTTCCCTGTAGGGGGCAGGAAGCTCTAACATAGTTTATAGTTAGTTGAAAAGATGTATAACGGTAACATCTTAGGTCTCTAGGTCTAGTTGACCGGGAATAAATATCTCCGGGGAGTACGGCACGTTCTGAGAATCCACAGATACAGTAATGCTCTGGTACACTTCCATCAGGACGACATGGCTTGAGCCCAAAAAACGGATTTTGAGCGAAGCGAAAAATCTATTTTTGGGTGAGATAGCCATGTCGTCCTGATGGACCCGCCCTTGCCTTTCTAAAAAAGGGCTGTAGGACCCCTCCCTACATACAGTATCTGTAGCACCTCGTGTACGCTACAAGGAATACAGATGGCGCCAGGATTGGCGCCAGGCACGCATACGAATCGGGGGATAGGGAAGCCTTGGGAGCGGCTCCCCTTTTTCTTTCCCGAATTCGTATCTCGTCAATCTCCCTCCTACGAGACGAATCTCTGTTCAGGTCGTAGATTGCCATGTGACGTGTCTAGAATACGTCCTCTGATATGTCGCGATATCCCTTTCACGAGGGATACTCGCTCCAGGAGTTAGAATTCTGGTACCTTAAGGTAAATTCTCTGGGAATATCGCCGTAGTTGTAATATACCCTAGGAAGCTACCCTATAGGAACTTCCATCAGGACGACATGGCTATCTCACCCAAAAATAGATTTTTCGCTTCGCTCAAAATCCGTTATATATATATATATATATATATATATATATATATATATATATATATATATATATATATATATATATATATATATATATATATATATATATATATATATATATATATATATATATATATATATATATCCATGAATAAATTCTTAAAGAAATATAATTTCTATTTATCAGTTATATTTGTAACACTTTCTACGATTTTCTTCAAAGTACATCGTCTAAAAGAGAGCTGAGTTCCAACCGCATCTAGACCAGTTAATATAAAATATTTAATGCAAATATTAAACGATCAATAAACAAAGAGAATAACAACCTTGTCTCTTATTCAGAGCATTAAATATATCCAGGAATTATGTGATACGTTCAGTACACGTGCACGACTTTTATGTACCAACACACTCTCTTTCCATTCCGAATCTCTGTCTCTATTTACTGTCGTTATTTTATTATCGTCAATGTTTATGTCCTGCGTGATTGACAGACTGGGTTCATATAAATCATAACGTTCAACAAGAGTAATGCCAAACGACAAATTTGAGCTCCAGGCATAGATAGATAGTTGACGGTGGTGTTTGTGACCTCGTCCCTATTTACAGATCTAATGGACTGGGGTTCGAGGCCCTTCAAGGTAGATAGTTTCTTGTAGCGTCTGCAGTTTCACAATCCTTGGGCGGTAAAAATATGGGATTTGGTGAGCCTATGGATCTACCTGCACCAGATGAAGCTATTGCCTGGCTCTCTCTGGTCCTAGCTATGGTGGAGAAGGGACTGGGCGCTGATCAAATTTACTTATGGTCAATCAATCTCTATGGCCTTCTGACTGTCCCTCGCCTCTGCCATTTATCAGCAAATTTAAAAACCTTTAAATGGTTCAAATGGAGCAGCATTTTTTTTAACGAGGTGTTACTTAGGAAAACATGGTAAAAATATTTATGTTCATTGAGTGAACAATTATGATGATTAGATTATTTGTCTAAGAACCATTTATATCCAAATTTAATAAAAAATAAAGCCATTTGCTTTAATTTGGTTAAATAAAATACATTATAATACCAAAACTAGAAATTATGTGTTTATCATAATTATACTTGACACATTACTTTACTATAATTTTATACCAAACTACTTTCAGCACAAAATATTAATTTCCATATCAACATAAATACGATTAATCGCAGTTGGTAAGTTAATTCATTTTCAAGTAAATTATTAGAGGAACTCAGGAAGAAATAATCTACTTTAGAGAGAGAGAGAGAGAGAGAGAGAGAGAGAGAGAGAGAGAGGAGAGAGAGAGAGGAGAGAGAGAGAGAGAGAGAGAGAGAGAGAGAGAGTCTGTTGTTTTCACCAGCTACAACATAGACACCTGAGTTAGTTATTGTAATTGGTCCTAAAGTTGGATATGAGAACGCACCTATATATAAACTCAAAAGTAGATAATAAAGAAGTAGGTATCAACCCCTGGGAAGGAAAAGAATATGGAGGTTTGTACCAGGGAGACCGGAAAGTGGAACTTAAAGAGTCGGGGAATGATTTATTGCGGCATGTTATAGTAAAATCTCAAGTTGCGTTAAATGGTAAACTGAAAATAATAATTTTATGAATGAGTGGAATAGTATTTTTAAAAATAAAGATTAAATGTAAAGTACTTAATATATGATTGGAAGTTTTGCAGGAAATCTTTAAACAGCCAATAAGCCGTTGCGTGAATAATTGGTATTGAAGGAATTGTGAATAAATTGCAATTAAATGAAAGTATCAAGACATTTTGAAATATCAAGCTGAAATATTCACGGAAATAAAAACTGGCCTCAGTATTTGTCTTTCCATTATAACTGTTAAAAAAAAAAAAACTTGTAATTTGAAAAAATATAATTTTAATCTATTTTATCAAAAGATATTTTTCTCTCAGTACTGAAATGTTTTTTTTTTTTTTAATGGACGCAACTCAGCCTCATTAAAACAATGTTATTTTAGGGTAATTTCAAAATCCTACATCTTTCTTATTGGTCGACCAAATGCTTTCTCTCTCTCTCTCTCTCTCTCTCTCTCTCTCTCTCTCTCTCTCTCTCTCTCTCTCTCTCTCTCTCTCTCTCTCTCTTTCTCTCTCTCTCTCTCTCTGTATATATATATATATATATATATATATATATATATATATATATATATATATATATATATATATATATATATATATATATATATATATATATATATATATATATATATATATATATATATATATATATATATATATATATATTCATATATATATATATATATATATATATATATATATATATATATATATATATAAATGTATATATATATATATATATATATATATATATATATATATATATATATATATATATATATATATATATATATATATATATATATATATATATATATATATATACATGTACGTATGTATGTATGTATGTATGTATGTACTGTATGTTTGCAAAAGTAAATTTTTTCCTCTATCCTCAACCAACATAAATGAATAAATAAAGAAATAATAAATCCTATGTACGTTTGGACCCATGAATTCTTGTCACACTTTCGACTAAGGAAGTGCACCTTGTCACACACTCTCTGCTTAGCGAGTAACAAGTATAAATACAGATGGCAAAGAAGGTGGGCGGAGCTAAACAGATGAATAGAGAATTAACTCCCGCTTGATCGTTAGAGATTTAATCCCAATTGGTCGATAGAGAATTAATCCCCTGTTGATCAATAGAGAATTAATCTCCATTTGGTCGATAGAGTACTAATCCCCAGTTGGTTGATAGAGAATGAATTCCCAGTTTATCAATAGAGAATTTATTCCCAGTTTATTGACAGAGAGTTCATTCCTAGTTGATCGATACGCACTAAATACCCAGTTGAAAGATAAAGAATTGATTTCGATTTGATCAAAAGCAGATTAATTCACAGATGATCGATAGATAATTAATTTCCACTTGATCAATAGAGAATCAAATTCCAACTTTATCAATAGAGAATAGATTTAAATTAAATTCCATTTGATTGATGGAGAATTAATATCTAATTGATAGATGGGAAATTAATCCCTAGTTGATCGTTGGAAAATCAATCCTCTGTTGGTAAGTAGAGAATTGATTCCCAGCTGATTGATAGAGAATTATTTCCTAGTTGATCAGAAGTAACAATGAACCAGCTTGCATGCGTGTTGCCTATAAATGGACATATGATTAGGAACGGTATATATCGGGAAAGAATAGTAAAAACGAATTAAAGAAAAAAGAAAATTGGAGTGTATTGACAAACCTTTTACACGTCTTGTAAATGTCCCTGGTTTTCATTTTGAGGTTTTTAATATTTCTTTTTAATCTATAGATTCATGAAGATTTAAATTAATGGTGGATTGTTCGATATATTGCTAAATAGTTCACCGCCTCAATGCTATGACTAGATCGACCCTGATGCATAAATGATAAGTAATAAGTAGCCAAAAAATTAAAAGTCATTTTGAACTTGAGTAAATTTGAATATAAGTGCATGAAATTACCAACCTAACTGAACAGCATAATGACATTAAAAATGAATTCTATATTTCACATGTGTTTCTAAGTAAAGACTGTCCTTAACCTTTTTCTTAGGCCTTTTATTAGGACTTGCAGACTTAAGGTGAAATCAATAAAGTCAAATTGCAGACTTAAGGTGAAATCAATAAACTCAAATTCTGACCATCTTTATTATACGAAAAGTGAATCAAATATTGTAGAATTCTAAGAAATTGTATTGGAAAAATTATCAAATTGAATTTTACTTGCTATTAAATATATAGAAAGACAATTGATCGTTAGGTATTAATAGAGTCAAGAAAATTAGATAACGTATAGTAAAATATAATATGATATGATAAAGTATGATAAAAAAAAAACATGAAAAGAAAGGTAGGAATGATAATTATTATTATTATTATTATTATTATTATTATTATTATTATTATTATTATTATCATCATTATTATTATTATTATTATTATTATTATTTCTTAAGTACTATCCAAGTTGGAAAATCAAGATGCTGTAAGCCCAAGAGTTCCAACAGAGAAAACAGCCCAGTAAGGAATGGAAATAAGGAAACATATACTTGAAGGTCGCACTTTTGTCGTATAGTCTGAACTCTATATTTGAAAATAACTGTCAGGATTTTGCAAGATATTCATTATATTTTTACGGCAGCTGCATTTGTAGAAGCCGCTACAACTGCCGCATGTCTCCATTTCCGCAATGTAATCCGGAATAAATGTGATCCTCCCACCTAAGAAGTTTTTTTTTTTTTTTTTTTTTTTTTTTTTTTGTATAGTTTCACCTATTACACTTAGCTTCCCATTTTATTTAACATTATCTACCTATAATATTTAATTTATCGTTCTTGATGGTTGAATGAACCGTAGTAGGAATATTTGTTGGTCACATATGATAAATATCTGTAAAGTATATAGTTTTTATAGCATAGAATGTCAAAAATGCTTAATTTTAATAGTGTTGAAAGTCAACAAATTAGTTACTTTCATTGTTCTGGTATGCTGATTTACTGTGAGTGCCATGCCTTCTGAGATTCCTGCTATCTTGCTAATTTGTTACCTTGCCTAAAAGGTTTTCTACCAAATTTGCACTTTATTTTCTTTTACCCTTTCATAGTAACTTGCTTCCAAGTTTTAATGTGTTTTTGTTTAACAGGGGATTCACTTCCTCTTCACATACATTTGCAACTTGACTTGCAACTTACTTTGTTCCTGAGTTAACCCCCTTTTTTTTACTCTCACGTATCAGGTATTTTATAACTAGGTCCTTATTTGCCTTTCCCTTCATATTGTTTGTTAACATGCTTTTTTTTTAACTAGACTTTCAGCGTTTCAAGCAAATTGTACTTTTCTTATGTTGCAAAGAAATAGAAAAAAATCCTATAAATTTTCTTGCATACTCCATTTATTGTTCTACTTGCTTCACATGTATAAATTAAAATCAGTTCTATGCAAAATTATGATCTTTGGTAATCAATGATGAACTAAGTTTTAAAGACTTGTTTTATAAAATTCTGTTCAAATTGCTCTATTTACGTTCAAACTTTTATATACCTAATAAGGGTTTTTGCTCCCGAATGAATTAGCTCTTTTTTTCTTTCAACAATAACGTATTTTGAGCAAAGTAAAAAATCTTTTTTTGGGTGAGGTAGCCATGTCATTCTGATGGAAGTTCCTAAAAGGTAGCTTCCTAGGGTATATTTAGCTACAGTGATATTCCCAGAGAATTTTACCTTAAGGTATCAAGAATTCTAACTCCTGGAGCGGATATCCCTAAATAATCTCACAGGGATATCGCATAATGTCAGATGACGTATTCTTGACACGTCACATACCTATCTTCACCCCGAACAGTATTAATGCTTCGAAGGATTACACTGACAAGAATCTGAAACGAGAATGAAAAGAGAGCCGCTGATAAGGCCTCTCTCCTATTCCGTTTCCAGTGTGTATCTGATGAAGGCGGTAGCGCCCTCTTTATTCCCTGTAGCGATATACGAGGTGCTACAGATACTGTATTATAGGGAGGGGTCGATAAGCCCTTTTACAATAAAAGAAAGGGCGGGTCCATCAGGACAACATGACTACCTCATCCAAAAATAGATTTTTCGCTTCGATCAAAATCCGTTTTTTGGGCTCAGGCCCTGTCGTTCTGATGGAAGTTTACCAGAGAATTACTGTATCTGTGGATTCTCAATCGGTGCCGTACTCTCAAGAAAGTATTTTTCTGGTCCGTCTAGACCTAGAGACCTATGATGTTACCGTCATACATCATTTCATCTAAGCATGAACTATGTTAGTGCTTCCTGCCCCCTACAGGGAAGAGTCGTACTAGACTCTGGAAAAAGTCACGAGGAGTACATAATAACTATGAATGACAAAATGACAAGCTTGTAAAATGGTCTCGCCCTATATATTATAAAGCAAAGTTTGTATAAGGGTCACCAATGTCAGTATGAATTTGTGACGCCTTCCCCAGTGTGACTACTCTTATTAACTATTGGATTACGGTTGTATCAGCATAGGAACAAATTTTGCCTCTCTGCCACTATCCCGTTAGGGTACCACGTCAACCCTTCCAAAGGAAGAGTTAGAGTGAGTGGACTTTTGCTTGAATCAGGGAACAATCTTAAAAGACATACCGAGATAAAAATATCCATATTTTAATCCTAATGCTAAGTACATTTTTAATAAAATGAGTGTGTGCAAATAAGACACAGGGTTCACTATGAACTAGTTTATTAAAATTTAATACACGTACAAATCAGATCAATATTTATGAAATTTATAAAATGTGGATGATATGCGTTAAAGCATAAAGAAAAACAGTGAACAGAAATTTTTTTTTCGTCTACTTAGAAACAGATTGCCACTTCAATTGAATTATTAATAATAATGATATAGTCTGTATAGTGTTTATTTACACTAGTGTAAGAAACGCTTGGCACAAGTGTCCGTATTATGCTAAAGTTCACCGACGTCAATGGAACAGTTCAAAAGGACACTTTCGTGGCCTATCGCTTAGTGTGTAGTGACATACAGTGACTACACACGCACCCTCCCCATTGATCGTCTCAAATTAATTACACTGTTCCTCGCAGATTTAAAAAAGAAGGTTAAAGAATTCTACCTGCTGCTACCACAGACCTCTTAAGTTGCTCCACTTGCTTCGCATAGTTCATAAAGAACACCTTGGATGACTATCAGCCAGTGTACAAACAAGGATGTTTAAAGTCCATATAATTAAAGAAATTTTATGGAGGAGGCAACTTTCCTCGGATCATGACTAACGGGTACACTGCCTTGATCCGTTTTGCGAATAACACAGGTGATTTTCACCCTTTGTTACAGATAACTTCGAACCCAGGGTTTCTTTTCTGAACAGCTGTTCTCCCATTAAGTCTGAAGTTCTATGAATATAGACCTTTAGGCACTCCACTGGACATGGAGATGCATCTTCCTTCAGAAGGCAGATTCTCTAGGGACCCCACCTGTTGGTTAGTAGCTTGTTCCTGGTAAGAAACGTTGGGTCTGGAAATAGATTCAATTCTTCCTCCAAGAACTGGACGTGGCCTTCCTTTCTAGAGAGAGCCATTATTTCACTAACTCTGGCTCCCAAAGCGAGTACAAACAGAAATATGTCTTAAATTCAAAACCTTCTAAGCGCATTCCTCATTCTTCATTATTTATACACAATGAAGAATCTTATCTAATGGCCATGCAAAGGGTCTTTGGAGGCGCTGAAGGGCTAAGCCCAGCATGGGCCTTTGTAGTTCATTAAGAACGTCGTTAGAAAGGTTGACCTGTAAGGCATATGGTATCTGACTTGTCAAGGCAGGCTTGAACAGTAGAATTGTGTTGGCTGCTAAACCTTGCTCATGAAGGTGAATGAAGAATGATAAATCGGAATCTGTCGAGATTTCTTTTGGTTTCTTCGCCTTGACAAAGGATATCTGTATCTTCCCTGAAGCGTCATAATGCCTTCTGGTTTCCTCCAAAAGTCTAAACTGACTTTTAACACCAAATCTTTTTCTCATCGCTAAGGAGAGAAAATCATGAGATGTAGGTTACGTGTTTTCTGTGATGAAGCGAAGACAGTCGACTTCTGTACTCGCTGAGACAGGGATGGATCTTGTTGCGGTACGAATTTTAGTCGTAGTTCCAATGCCAGAGGGAACCACACGCTATTTGGCCACTTGTGGGCCACTATTGCTGCTCTCTCATTGAAGGATCTCAGCTTATCGAGAACCTTCAAAAGGAGGTTGTGCTGAGGAAGCAGATAAATATTGGACCATCTGTTCCAGTCCAGGGACATAGCGTTCACTGCCTCCGCTAGCGAATCCTTGTATGGGGACACGTAACAATCTATTTTCTTGTTGTCTTTCGTCGCAAAGAGGTCTATCTGCAGCTCCAGGACTTAGCTTGAGATAAAGGAGAACGATCCTGCGTCAAGGGACCATTCTGACTCTATAGGTGTAAACCTGGATAGAGCGTCCGCTGTCACAGGTGACCTCGAAACTTGTCGATTCAGACATCTCACTATCACCTCGCTCTCTAGAACCAGTCGTATGTGGGTCGAGTGGCGAGGAGATACTTTCTTTAGTGTCAGAAGTACTGTCATGGCTTCTACAAAGTTGATGTGAAATGACTCGAATAGATTGGACCAAACTCCTTGGGCTCTCTTCTGATGAGAGTGACCTCCCCAGCCTTCCTTTGAGGCGTCTGTGTGGATAGTTACTGACGGGGGAGGAGGTTGAAGAAGTATTGATCTCTTCAAATGCTTGGCAATGGACCACGGCTTAAGAAGCGTTCGCAGTCCAGTCGGTAGAGCTCTTATTAGATCTCTTCACGCATTTCATGCGTATTTTATCCAGATTCCTGTTGCATCCTTTAGCTGTGTTCTTAGCATTGGGTCTGTTATCGAAGCAAACTGTAGAGAGCCCAGCACTCTCTCCTGTTCGCGTCTTGATATCCGTTTGGATTTCAATAGTCTCTGGACAGATCCTGCTATTTCTTTCTTCTTCTTCCCAGGAATGGAATGTCGATGTGACTCCAAATTCCAGGGGATCTCCAACCACTGAAATTTTTGAGCTGGAGAAAGTCGAGACTTTTTGATGTTGATCTTGAATCCCAGATGTTCCAGGAACTGGATAACTATCTTAGAAGCTTGCATGCATTCTGTCCTGGATGCTGCCCACACCAGCTAGTCGTCCAAGTAGGCTACTACTTGGACCCCCTTTAGGCGTAATTGATGGACGGCTGCGTTCGTGAGCTTCGTGAAAATCCTTGGGGCTAAGTTTAGCCCGAAAGGCATGGCTCTGAAAGCGTAAAGTTTTCTATGTAACTTGAAGCCTAGGTAGGAGGGGAGGTGACGATTAATTGGAACGTGCCAATAAGCATCAGACAAGTCTGTAGAGACAGTATATGCCCTTTTGGGCTGTAGGGTCCTATGTGTTGAAGTGTGAGCATTCTGAAATTGTAGTTCATATTGAACTTGTTGAGTGGCGACAAGTCTAGAATGACTCTGAGTTTTTTTAAGTTCTTTGGAACACAAAACAGCCTTCCTTGGAATTGGGTGGATTTAACTTTCCAGATTACTCTTTTGTCTAAGAGCTCTCGGACATATTCTTCCAGAACGGGTTATGAGTGTTGGAAAAATTGATGATATTGAGGTGGAGGACTGCTCCAGCTCCTACCTAGTCCATTCTATATTAGGCTGTGGGCCCAGGGATCGAAGGTCCAGCGATCCCTAAATAGCTGTACTCTCCCTGCTACTGGAAGTATCTAACTTCTGCTGTTGTGGACATGAGGCCTTGCCTCCTTGACCGCGTCCTCCCCTGGATCCCCTTGCTCTTGAAGGGCGTCTAGAAGAACCTCTGGCTATTCTTCTAGCTTTCGAACGAAAAGAAGAAGTCTGCCTTTCGAAGGCTGGGTTAAAAACTGGCGACTGTGTCGCCACTTGTCGAGGCACCAGCTGGTACGTGGTTGGAGGTTGTGCCACTATCTGAGGCACAGCGGTCACAGGAAGTTGTTGTTGTGGCTATCGGTAGGGTTTAGCCGGCCCAGAGGATGGCCTAGGCCTTTTTGTCTTCTTCTTGGGTTGGGGACCCTCTTCTGGAGAAGACTTTCTCTTAAGATCTAAGCCCCACTTTTTGAGAAGGTTCATATTCTCTGTGGCAGCCTTGTCTACTACCTCTTTAACCACTTCAGTCTCCTCGGTTCGTGCCTCACCGCAGCCAAGGCGAACACAAACTCTCTGCAGGTTCTCCTAGCTTTAATAAAGCTATAGAGATCTTTTTTAACTGTAGCCAGATGTGTTTTGGCCACTACCATAAACATGTCCCGGTTCTTGGGGTCACTTGCTATCATTTCTAATGTCTTATGCAACGACATCGATGCCGCAAGTCTTTCTTTCGTCTCTTTCTCTCTGCGCAATTCAACGTCTGACAGTTTTGGAAGTTCCTCACTAAACTAACGTTCAGCAATATCAGCTTGCAGCTTCCCGACTGAGAAGGTAAGGTGGACGTCCTTCCAGTCTTTTTGGTCCAAGGGCAAGGTCAGAGATAACGGCTTGCACTCCTCCAAGAAGGGGCATGGTTTCCTTGCCTCCGCCACCTTTAAGGCTGCCTTATATCCCTTTTCCATGAAGGGAAAGGCTCTGGTTGGAGAGTCCACAAAGGAGAGAAGCTTCTTACTCCAGGCTGGCACCTTTGAGTTCGTGAAGCCCCTCTCTTTCATGGAGCCCGCTAGTAACGCCTGTGCTTTACTATGGTCACGAACTATGACCACCTTCGGCTCTGTCTCCTCCTTTGAGGCTGGCTCCTTCCTAAGACGGACAAAGCTCCCAACTTTTCTGATATCACGATCTTCCCGGTTGTCATTGGCATATGTTCGGCATATCTCCAAGGATTGGTGTCCGAGCACAAAGGAAGATCCTTCACGTTGAGTCGCTTCTGGGGCCCACGTGATGCTGCAAGTCTACGTATCTCCAGTTTCATTGCAGCTTCCTTCTCATCATTCTTTCTTTGAATTTGTTGGATCATCTCAACAAAAGAAGAAAGAGTCCTTCCCAGTTCAACTGGGATAGCAGACGATGTAGAGGGAACTGGTTCTGGGTCTGGAACCGATTTAACCGACACCTCGTCGATTTCTTCCTTTTCTACTTGAGGAGCCTGAGACTGCTCCTCCTCCTGACCTTCTCCTAGAAGGTCTTTCTCTGTAGAATCCGACACCTCCGACATCTTATCGTCCAATTGGATGTCTTGAAGGGGGGCCGAGACTTCAGAATCTACCAGATTCTGGGCAGTTGATATCTCCTCCTGAGGCTGAGGAATGACTGCATCAGCCGATGCTTTAGGGAAAAGGTATGCCTTTATCTTCTCATTTGGAAGGTAGGGGCCTGAGGTGTTTTTCTGAAAACCCTTCACCCATATTCGTAACTTTTCCCTGGCAGCATCCCTTGACTCCGTCGACATAGGGTTGTCAAAAGCCTCGGTAATCAGGTTAGAACATACAGTACAAACATGAAGGTCCCATTAACGGAGATCACCTCTGGAGGCTGCGCATGCTGTGTGCCTCCTGCAAAACTGATGTCCACAGAATTTCTTACTGCGGACATTGCAGAATACACTCCTGCACTTCGGATGGTCCTCTTGTAAAGAGAAGAAAAATCCATGAGTATCAAGTGAAGGCTTTTCACTTATATTGAAACATGTAGCTTACAGAGTACAGCTATAAAAGAAAGAAGGAAAGGCACATACTTGTATTTCCTGCCCAGCCAATTGCTGTAACCTCTAAAAATATTAAAACTTAGGTTAATTCTATTCTAGAATACCTTATGTAATTTCCTAAACGGAAAATCAAGGTGTAGCTCACACCTTGAAATAAAGAATTAATATACGAAATAGAATGAATACAAAGAGAACTCCCTTTCTATATATTGTACGGTCTCAACAAAAGGCTGTACAAGGTAACATTAAGTATGCTGGAAGAACTTTAGTGTTACAACAAACTCTGTACTGTAGTTTATTAATGCAGTGTGTACTACACTACAAATATAGTAACTACTGTACATCGCATGCTGCTGTGCCGGCCGGCATTCTACCCCCGCATAGTTCAAAGATATACTACCTTTAACTAATAGTCGGCAGGTCACTGGTTCGTAAATGTGTGCCGGCCGGCAATGAATGCCGGCCGGCAGCCTGAAACACGAACATCTGGCTGCCGGCCGCTAATCGTAGTGACCTGCAGATTTCGGCTGTGTTTCCACTGCCGACAAACAAAGGTAGCAACACCCATGTCTGCCGACAGTGGGTAAGAACCAGAGAACCTCCAACTGCCCAGCTGCCAGCTTAACAGTCGACAGCCGGGGTAGGGGTACAAAACACTAGTAAGAGAAACAGTATGGAAGTAAGGTTATAAGGAGACATTGCCATACAACATTCTATCCAGAAAGAGTGAACTTATGGAAGGGGAGAATGTAGCATTCAGGCTTCCAAAGAATCCATAGCCTGCCGGACTCTACCGGCAGACATGGAAGGAAGACCAAGGGAGGTCTGCGGTTCACTCTGCAAAGAACAAGGGGTCTCTGCCGGCTGACACGTAATTGCCAGCCGGCAGAGAGCTGAGCCAGTCCTCCATCCTAACCTACACTAGGTGCTGAAGTAGGACTGCAGCCAAAAGATAATAAAAGAAAGAGAGGTGGGGAAGGGATAAGGGTCCTATAAACTTCGTTCTAGCAAGAGATACACTCAGCAGTTAGGGAAGCTCATCCCAACCTAGAGTTTTCTATTAGGGAGGAAGACTGGCAATACTTGCTATCCTCCCCGCAACCAGAACAAAGTTGAGTGAAGTTATTTCGCCAGCAATGAAGAAAACTCATTCTCCAGCCCGAGAAAAACAACACAGGACAGTCCGCTAGACCACTAGAGGAAGGAATCATCTCGTACAGAATCCTTCAGACGTGGACTAGGGAAGCAAAGCATCCTGTGCCTGCGCCTAACCTAGCAAAGGAAACTCATTCTCTATGATAGGAAGAAGCAGACCACAGACTAGAAACTCTGATGTTCTGCTCTAACCTAAAAAACCAGTCACTCTGGTTATCAGGTCAGGACAGACATATCCTAGTATAGTTATACCTGAATTATTATACAGATAGAACCGCTATGATTAAGCCTAAGGCTTACTCAGAGGGAGAGAAGGATTGAACTTAGCCTCCGGAGGAGAAAAGAACAATCGGGGATGTGCGAAAGTATACTACTGTACCTAGGTTACTAGCCTAGCTGCGATGAGAATTGATTACCTAATTCACCGAAACTCTCGTATACAATCTTGGAAAGAACATTCAACAATATCTTACATGTATAAAATATTTGCCTATAGCTTCAATAATATAACACTCGGAAAAACTTATATCATGCATGAAAGTACTAGGGCCAGACGCCTAGGCTACTAAGCCTCGCGAAGGGCAAGATCGGTTAACTAAATCACCAAACTAAAAACTAACGGCATTATATAAGCATTCCTAGAGGAGCTAAATAGCTAGATTATTAAAGCATAACAAACTGGAATTGTTGCTCTAGCTAACTAAAGGACCCATAAATAGCGAGCGATAGCATCCAGGATGTCTCTGGTAGGCAACAGCTCTTGTTTACGTTAATATCACTTTTGATTTATTTCAAAACGACAAGAGCTTACATTTATACATAGTAAAGATAATACTCAACTTTCTAGAGGCAGAAGAGGCCGGAGAAGTCATCAAAATATTGAATAAAATCCAAAATAACGAGAGAACACAAGGGAAAACAACAAGTAGTATGAGCTACACGAAAAGGAAAGAAGAGGGCGCTACCGCCTTCATCAGATACACACTGGAAACGGAATAAGAGAGAGGCCTTATCAGCGGCTCTCTTTTCATTCTCGTTTCAGATTCTTGTCACTGTAACCCCTCGAAGCTTTAATACTGTTCGGGGAGAAGATAGATATGTGACGTGTCAAGAATACGTCCTCTGATATTATACTCTATCCCAGTGAGAATATTTAGGGATATTCGCTCCAGGAGTTAGAATTCTTGATACCTTAAGGTAAAATTCTCTGGGAATATCACTGTAGTCAAATATACCTCAGGAAGCTACCTTTTAGGAACTTCCATCAGGACGACATGGCCTGAGCCCAAAAAAACAAGTGAATATCATGTTTTTTTTTATTTTCTTTTTTTATCGAACAGCATTAGTGACAGGCATATGCACTAATGTTAAATCAATTTGAGGAAATATAATAAGCTTATGGGAAATGTGAATTAGGAGAATTTACTATGAAATATAATTTTAGATAATAAATATAAAACTTAATGATAAAAAAAAATTATTCTTATATAAATAAAATTGTGGTTAGAACACTTTAAACTATTTTAGTGATACTTAATATTTCAAACTATTCCCTATCATGTCTAGCTACCTAGTTGCCTTCATTCTTCTTTGCTATCAGCTAAAAAAGGATACACAGCCCACACATACGAATACACATACACGCTCAAGATGTTACACCACAGTAATTGACAAGCGTATGCACTCAAAATTATGATTACACATATACATACACACACAAAATGCTACACCTCCGTAATTGACAAGTTTACACACTCAAAACCAAGAATATAAATATACTTACACACTCGGAATGCTACAGTCATCCAACCGCAGCGGTAAAGTTTTATGGAGATTTATGATATGATATACAACGAAGGCTTCAAGTTGAAACCGCCATGATCTCCTGTGTGTAGGTTTTGATATAAAAACGAAATGTTATTTTGTAGTAATGAAGGTTTTTAATGTGATAAAAAACCTCGTTAATTTTATAATTTGTAAGATCAAAAGATATATGGTAGAAGATGGTATTGCTTGAGATGAGGAAATATTTTTTTTTAGAAATAATGTAAAAGTTATTTCATTATATTTGAATGTTTAGAATGGATATATTTTCTAAATTCTAGATTATTTTTCAGTTGATGAAATAACAAACGTCATATTTTTAATCACATATATGTTGTTTTACAAAAAATAAACGTAAAAGCATCGTACTTATTGCTGGCATATCTGTGTTAATATAAGAAGGAGAGAGAGAGAGAGAGAGAGAGAGAGAGAGAGAGAGAGAGAGAGAGAGAGAGAGAGAGAGAGAGAGAGAGAGAGAGAGTGAGAGACAGAGAGAGAGAGAGAGAGATTCATTGCAAAGTTTAACAATCTACTAACAGAATATGAACTCTATGAACTATATTTGAACATGCAATATTAAAAAAAAAAACGAGGCTTGTCATGCTATATTACTCGTACACATGCCTATATCACAGAGGTGTACTCTACACACAAAGAGATTAGAACCTTTATTGAATGAGCTGTATAAATCCACAATGTCAAACCTAGCATGTAAAAGACCCCATTTTCTGTATGGATGGGATGAAAAGAGATTCATGAATATGTTATTAACCCAGAAAACGAACTTATGAGATTATATGAAAAATTATATTTTAATGGAGTAATTGTTTTAGTGATTTGAGGCGAGATAGATTTGATTGTTGTTAATATTCTTAATTTACAGAATTCATCTGTACTTGATTACAAGGGATTCAGTGGGAAAAAGAATTATTTTAATGATAGTAAAAGTTATAATAACGATGAATGATCCCCAGACTTGATTTGTTACATCCGGTTTTAACTGGTCATGTAGTTGATTCAATAGCTAGTTTCAAATAATTTTATTTCAAATAATTTCATTACAAAGCAAATTAAGTTGCAGGAATGTTTGGGGGTTATCTGTTCTGTTTTTAATTGTTTAATATGTCTATTACCTAAGGAAATTTTATTACTAGTGCGTAATTCAAGTTCAAAATACTTGCCTATATTATATTTTATTGCTATAATCTTACTCTCATGAATACTATCTTATTCTTTCTCAGATATGATCACTTGTAATCATCTACAGATTAGAAAAAAAAACAAGGGGTTTAAGTAATAAATTGATAATAATTAATTTATGGCATCTCGTGGCATGGTTGGAACCCACCTGTCCTTTCATTAGAAGGGGCTAGGGTTCGATCCCAGGTATGAGGTAGAAATTTATTTCTATTTGAGCACGATGTTGTGTTGATATTTATCCATATTGACTCATTATGGGTAATTTTAAACAATTACTTTCAATTGTGCCACGTGGTGGGCCTGGATGTCAGGGGAAAACTCGCTGGTATGACACTGATGTCTCGCCAGGTAAATCCTTAACTGCAGATTAGCAGTTAGGTTCTTACTTCTTCTATGGGCTCTCGTGGCATGGTTGGAACCGATCTGGCCTTTCATTAGAAGGGGCTAGGGTTCGATCCCAAGTATGAAGTAGAAATTTATTTCTATTTGAGCACGATGTTCTGTTGATATTTATCGATATTGACTCATTAGGGGTGGGCCGGGAAGTCGGAAAAACTTGCTAGTAAGAGACTAATGTCTCGCCAGGTAAATCCTGAACTGCAGATTAGCAGTTAGGTTCCGACTTCTTTTATGGCCTCTCGTGGCATGGTTGGAACCGACCTGGCCTTTCAATAGAAGGGGCTAGGGTTCGATCCCAAGTATGAAGTAGAAATTTATTTCTATTTGAGCACGATGTTGTGTTGATATTGATTCATATATACATATGTATTTATTTATATATATATATATATATATATATATATATATATATATATATATATATATATATATATATATATATATATATATATATATATATATATATATATATATATATATATATATATATATATATATATATATATATATATATATGTACGAAAAGTACAATTGATCAGCGAAAGACTTATTCGTTGCATATTTAGAATAAAGAACACAAATTATAATGTGTTTCAGATTTATGCACCACAGCAAGGCCATACATAAGAGGAAAAAGATAATTTTATGGAACTTTTAGAATTACATTTGGAGGGACACTCAGAAGGCATCAACCTCCTACTAGGAGATTTTAATGCACGGATTGGCTGTGAGAGAAGAGGGATAGAGAATTTAATAGGCCCATTTGGAGAGGAAACAAGAAACGTTGAAGGAGAAAACCTAGTAGATTATTGCAAAAAAAAAAATCACCTAAAGATCATGGATGGATTCTTTAAACACCAGGACTCACACAAATACACTAGATATAGATGGAATCAGCCTACAGGGCAGTTTGATCAAAAATCAGTAATTGATTATATCGTTATATCAGATAAGAGGCTTGTAGAAAATGTTAAAGTATTGCCAGGAGTCTCCCTTGATTCAGATCATAGACTAGTCATAGGAAAAATTTACATTCCTCCCATAAGAACAGAAAAAATAGAGAAGAGAAAAATGATAAAAACAAAATCTTTGAAGGACCCAGATATCAAAATGAGATTTCAAAACAAGTTTACAGAGAGGTTGCAACACCTGGAGCAGCGGGATTGGAAGGGACTGAAGGAGATTGCCTTGGATGTAGGGGAGAAGGAACTTGACTGTAGGTTTGTTGGAGGTACTTGGAAAAGGCGTACAATTTGGGGAATGACGAAGTAAAAGGTGCAATAAAGATGAAGAACAAAATGCACAGGAAGTGGATGAAAGAAAGGAACCAACAGACTAGAGAAGAATATGTATCTTCTAGGAATTAATCAGAAGAGATTAAGAGAAGATCACGGATAAATGTGTGGATTAAACTAGGAGGCGAATTGAGGGATGATTTCAAGAAAAATAAGAAGATCTTTGCAGTTGCAAAATAATACAGAAAAGATAATAGAAAACAATATAATATAAAGGATGAAAATGGAAACATTATTGGCACGGCTACAGAACTTAATGAAAAATTAACTACTTATTACAATAGGTTACTAAATGTAACTACACAAGAAAATGAAGAATATATCTTTCAATTTGACAGAGGAAATAGGGAGGATGTGATTACTTATCATGAGTTTGAAAATGCTTTGAAAGAGATGAAAAATGGGAAAAGCCCAGGGTATGATAATATACCAATTGAG
>NC_090756.1:61038790-61046290 GCF_036898095.1 Palaemon carinicauda
AGTTATCCTGTATATTACCTACATGAAAAAAGGAAGTTTATCTGTGTACTTGGCTATAGAGGACAATACCTACATGGGAATAGGAAATTTTCCTTGGTAGTTTTAACCGCGAGGAAAATACCTTCATCGAAATAGGAAGTTTGCCCCGGTAATTTGACAAGAGAGGAAAATAGTTTCTTGGAAATAGTAGGTTAGCCTGGGTAGTTTGACCAGAGAGAAGAATACCTATATGGAAAAAGGAAGATTTTCTTGGCAGTTTTGCTCTAGAGAAAATACCTTTATCGAATAGTTTGACCAAAAAGGAAAATACCTCCATGGAAAAAAGAATTGTGCGTGGGTAATTTGGCCATAGATGAAACTACCTTAATGGAAATAGGAAGTTTGCTTGGTCAGCTTGGCCAGAAAAGAAAATACCTTTACGGAAAAACGAAGTTTGCCTAGGTAGTTTGGACAGAGAGGAAAATACTTCCAAGGAAAGAGGAAGTTTGCCTAGGTAATTAGGCCAGAGAGTAAAATACCTCTATAAAAAAAAGGAAGTTTGCCTGGGTAGTTTGGCCAGAGAGGAAAATACCACCATGGAAAGAAGAATTTTGGCTAGGTAATTTTGCCAGAGAGGAAAATACCTAAAATGAAAAAAGAAGTATGCATGGGTAGTTTGGCCAGAGAGGAAAATGCTCCATGAAAAAAGAAAGTTTGCATAGGTAGTTAGGCATGGGAGGAAAATACCTTTATGGAAATAGGAGGATTGCTTGAAAAGTTTGGACAGAGAAGAAAATACCTTTATGAAAAAAGGAAATTTGCCTAGGTAGCTTGGCCAGAGAGAAAAATACCCCCATGAAAGAGGGAAGTTCGACTAGGTAATTTGGCCAAAGAGGAAAATACATCAATGAAAAAAGAAAGTTTGTGTATGTAATTTGGCCAGAGAGGAGAATACTCCATGGTAGATAGATGTTTGACTAGGTAATTTGGCCAGAGAGGAAAATATCTCCTTGGAAAAAGGAGGTTTGCTTAGGTAGTTTGGCCAGAGAAGAAAATACCTGCATGGAAAAAGTAATGTTGACTAGGTAATTTGTCAAGAGATTAAAATACCTCCATGGGAAAAGGAAGTTTACCCAGGTAGTTTGCCAAGAGAGGAAAATACATCTACGGAAAAAGGAGATTTGCCTAGGTAGTTTGGCCAGAGAGGAAAATACCTTCGTGGAACAAGGAAGTTTGACTAGGTAATTTGTTCAGAGATGAGAATCCCACCATGGGAAAAGGAAGTTTGCCCAGGTAGTTTGCCAAGAGAGGAAAATACCTTCATAGAAAAAAGGAAGTTTTACTAGGTAATTTGACCAGAAAGTAAAATACCTCCATAGGAAAAGGAAATTTGCTTATGTAGTTTGGTCAGAGAGGAAAATACCTCCATGGAGAAAGGGAGTTTGCTTAAGAAGTTTGGCCAGAGAGGAAAATACCTCCATGGGAAAAGGAAGTTTGCGTAAGTAGTTTGGCCAGAGAGGAAAATACCTCCAATGAAAAAAAAGAGTTTGCGTCGGTAGTTTGGCTGGAGAAGAAAATGCCTACATGGAAAAAGAAAGTTTTCCCTAAGTAATTTGGCTAGAGAGGAGAATACCTCCACGGGTAAACGGAAGTTTGCCTAGGTAGTTTGGCCAGAGAGGAAAATTCCTCCATAGGAAAAGGAAGATTGTGTAGGTAGTTTGGCCAGAGAGGAGAATATCTCCATGGACAAAAGGAAGTTTGCCTAGGTAATTTAGCTAGAGAGGAAAATACCTCCATGGGGATAGGGAGTTTGCCTAGGTAGTTAGGCCAGAGAGGAAAATACCTCCATGGGGAAAGGAAGTTTGCCTAGGTAGTTTGGCCATAGAGGAAAATACATCCATGGAAAAAGGAAGTTTGCTTTAGTAGTTTGGCCAGAGAGGAAAATACCTCAATGAAAAAAAGGAAGTTTGCGTAGGTAGTTCTGCCAGAGAGGAAAATGACTCAATGGAAAAAAGGAAATTTGCCTAGGTAGTTTGGCTAGACAGGAAAATACCTTCATAAAAAGAAGAAGTTTGACTAGGTAATTTGGTCAGAGAGGAAAATAAATCCATGGGGAAAGGAAGTTTGTTTAGGTAGTTTGGCCAGAGAGGAAAATACCTTCATGGGAAAAGGAAGTTTGCGTAGGTAGTTTGGCCAGAGAGGAGAATATATCCATGGAAGAAGAAAGTTTGCCTAGGTAGTTTGGCCAGAGAAGAAAATGCCTCCATGGAAAAGGGAAGTTTGCCTAGGTAATTTAGCTAAAACGGAAAATACCTCCATGGGAAAAGAAAGTTTGCCTAGGTAGTTCGGCCAGAGAGGAAAATAACTCAATGGGAAAAGGAAGTTTGCGTAGGTAGTTTGGCAAGAGGGGAGAATGCCTCCATGGAAAAAAGGAAGTTTACCTAAGTACTTTGGCCAGAGAGAAAAATACCTCCATAGGAAAAGGATGTTTGCCTAGGTAGCTTGGCCAGAAAGGAAAATACCTCCCTGGAAAAAGAAAGTTTGACTAGGAAAATACTTGCATGAAAAAAAAGAAGTTTACCTAAGCAGTTTGGCCAAGGAGGAAAATACCCTCACGGAAAAAGGAAGTTTGCCTAGGTAGTTTGGCCAGACAGGTAAATACCTTCGCGGAAAAAGGAAGTTTGACTAGGTAATTTATCCAGAGAGGAAAATACCTCCATGGGGAAAGGAATTTTGTTTAGGTAGTTTGGCCAGAGAGGAAAATACCTCCATGGGAAAAGGAATTTTGGGTAGGTAGTTTGGATAGAGAGGAGAATACCTCCATGGAAAAGGAAGTTTGCCTGGGTAGTTTGGCCAGAGAGGAAAATACCTTCATGGAAAAAGGAAGTTTGACTAGGTAACTTGGCTATAGAGGAAAATACCTCCATGGGAAAAGGAAGTTTACGTAGGTAGTTTGGCCAGAGAGGAAAATGCCTCCATTGAAAAATGAAGTTTGCCTTGGTAATTTCGCTAGACAGGAAAATACCTCCATGGGAAAAGTAAGTTTGCCTAGGTAGTTTGGCCAAAGAGTAGAATACCCCAAATGAAAAAGGAAGTTTGCCTATGTAGTTTGGCCAGAGAGGATAATACATCCATGGAAAAAGGAAGTTTGGCCATCTAGTTTGGCTGGAGAGAAAAATACCTCCATGGGAAAAGGAAGTTTGCGTAGGTAGTTTGGCCAGAGAGGAAAATACCTCCATGGAAAAAGAAGTTTGACTATGTAATTTGGCCAGAGAGGAAAATACCTCCATGAAAAAAAAAAAAAAAAAAAAAAGAATATTTGCGTAGGTAAGTTTGTCCAGAGAGGAAAATACCTCCACGGAAAAAGGATGTTTGCCTAGGTAGTTTAGCCATAGAGGAATATACCTTCATTGAAAAAGGAAGTTTGACTAGGTAATTTGCCCACATATGAAAATACCTCCATGAAAAAAGGAAGTTTGCGTAGGTAGTTTGGCCAGAGAGGAGAATATCTCCATGGAAAAATGAAGTTTGCCAAGGTAGTCTGGCCAGAGAGGAAAATAATTCCATGGAAAAAGGAAATTTGCCTAGGCAATTTGGCTAGAGCGATAAATACCTCCATGGGAAAAGGAAGTTTCCCTAGGTAGTTTGGCCAGAGAGGAAAAAACTTCCATGAGAAAGGGAAGTTTGCGTAGGTCGTTTAGCTAGAGAGGAGAACACCCCTATGGAAAAAGGAAATTTGCCTAGGTAGTTTGGCTGGAGAAGAAAATACCTCCATTGAAAAAAGAAGGTTGCCCAGGTAATTTGGCTAGAGACGAAAATACCCCCAGGGAAAAGGGAAATTTGTCTAGGTATTTCGGCCAAGGAGGAAAATACCACCATGGGAAAAGGAAGTTTGCATAGATAATATGGCTAGAGAGGAAAATACCTTCTTGGGAATATGAAGTTTACCTAGGTAGTTTGGCTATAGAGGAAAATACCTCCATGGGAAAAGGAAGTTTGAATGGGTAGTTTGGCCAGAGAGGAAAATACCACCATGGAAAGAAGAATTTTGGCTAGGTAATTTTGCCAGAGAGGAAAATACCTAAAATGAAAAAAGAAGTATGCATGGGTAGTTTGGCCAGAGAGGAAAATGCTCCATGAAAAAAGAAAGTTTGCATAGGTAGTTAGGCATGGGAGGAAAATACCTTTATGGAAATAGGAGGATTGCTTGAAAAGTTTGGACAGAGAAGAAAATACCTTTATGAAAAAAGGAAATTTGCCTAGGTAGCTTGGCCAGAGAGAAAAATACCCCCATGAAAGAGGGAAGTTCGACTAGGTAATTTGGCCAGAGAGGAAAATACATCAATGAAAAAAGAAAGTTTGTGTATGTAATTTGGCCAGAGAGGAGAATACTCCATGGTAGATAGATGTTTGACTAGGTAATTTGGCCAGAGAGGAAAATATCTCCATGGAAAAAGGAGGTTTGCTTAGGTAGTTTGGCCAGAGAAGAAAATACCTGCATGGAAAAAGTAATGTTGACTAGGTAATTTGTCAAGAGATTAAAATACCTCCATGGGAAAAGGAAGTTTACCCAGGTAGTTTGCCAAGAGAGGAAAATACATCTACGGAAAAAGGAGATTTGCCTAGGTAGTTTGGCCAGAGAGGAAAATACCTTCGTGGAACAAGGAAGTTTGACTAGGTAATTTGTTCAGAGATGAGAATCCCACCATGGGAAAAGGAAGTTTGCCCAGGTAGTTTGCCAAGAGAGGAAAATACCTTCATAGAAAAAAGGAAGTTTTACTAGGTAATTTGACCAGAAAGTAAAATACCTCCATAGGAAAAGGAAATTTGCTTATGTAGTTTGGTCAGAGAGGAAAATACCTCCATGGAGAAAGGGAGTTTGCTTAAGAAGTTTGGCCAGAGAGGAAAATACCTCCATGGGAAAAGGAAGTTTGCGTAAGTAGTTTGGCCAGAGAGGAAAATACCTCCAATGAAAAAAAAGAGTTTGCGTCGGTAGTTTGGCTGGAGAAGAAAATGCCTCCATGGAAAAAGAAAGTTTTCCCTAAGTAATTTGGCTAGAGAGGAGAATACCTCCACGGGTAAACGGAAGTTTGCCTAGGTAGTTTGGCCAGAGAGGAAAATTCCTCCATAGGAAAAGGAAGTTTGTGTAGGTAGTTTGGCCAGAGAGGAGAATATCTCCATGGACAAAAGGAAGTTTGCCTAGGTAATTTAGCTAGAGAGGAAAATACCTCCATGGGGATAGGGAGTTTGCCTAGGTAGTTAGGCCAGAGAGGAAAATACCTCCATGGGGAAAGGAAGTTTGCCTAGGTAGTTTGGCCATAGAGGAAAATACATCCATGGAAAAAGGAAGTTTGCTTTAGTAGTTTGGCCAGAGAGGAAAATACCTCAATGAAAAAAAAGGAAGTTTGCGTAGGTAGTTCTGCCAGAGAGGAAAATGACTCAATGGAAAAAAGGAAATTTGCCTAGGTAGTTTGGCTAGATAGGAAAATACCTTCATAAAAAAAAGAAGTTTGACTAGGTAATTTGGCCAGAGAGGAAAATAAATCCATGGGGAAAGGAAGTTTGTTTAGGTAGTTTGGCCAGAGAGGAAAATACCTTCATGGGAAAAGGAAGTTTGCGTAGGTAGTTTGGCCAGAGAGGAGAATATATCCATGGAAGAAGAAAGTTTGCCTAGGTAGTTTGGCCAGAGAAGAAAATGCCTCCATGGAAAAGGGAAGTTTGCCTAGGTAATTTAGCTAAAACGGAAAATACCTCCATGGGAAAAGAAAGTTTGCCTAGGTAGTTCGGCCAGAGAGGAAAATAACTCAATGGGAAAAGGAAGTTTGCGTAGGTAGTTTGGCAAGAGGGGAGAATGCCTCCATGGAAAAAAGGAAGTTTACCTAAGTACTTTGGCCAGAGAGGAAAATACCTCCATAGGAAAAGGATGTTTGCCTAGGTAGCTTGGCCAGAAAGGAAAATACCTCCCTGGAAAAAGAAAGTTTGACTAGGAAAATACTTGCATGAAAAAAAAGAAGTTTACCTAAGCAGTTTGGCCAAGGAGGAAAATACCCTCACGGAAAAAGGAAGTTTGCCTAGGTAGTTTGGCCAGACAGGTAAATACCTTCGCGGAAAAAGGAAGTTTGACTAGGTAATTTATCCAGAGAGGAAAATACCTCCATGGGGAAAGTAATTTTGTTTAGGTAGTTTGGCCAGAGAGGAAAATACCTCCATGGGAAAAGGAATTTTGGGTAGGTAGTTTGGATAGAGAGGAGAATACCTCCATGGAAAAGGAAGTTTGCCTGGGTAGTTTGGCCAGAGAGGAAAATACCTTCATGGAAAAAGGAAGTTTGACTAGGTAACTTGGCTATAGAGGAAAATACCTCCATGGGAAAAGGAAGTTTACGTAGGTAGTTTGGCCAGAGAGGAAAATGCCTCCATTGAAAAATGAAGTTTGCCTAGGTAATTTCGCTAGACAGGAAAATACCTCCATGGGAAAAGGAAGTTTGCCTAGGTAGTTTGGCCAAAGAGTAGAATACCCCAAATGAAAAAGGAAGTTTGCCTATGTAGTTTGGCCAGAGAGGATAATACATCCATGGAAAAAGGAAGTTTGGCCATCTAGTTTGGCTGGAGAGAAAAATACCTCCATGGGAAAAGGAAGTTTGCGCAGGTAGTTTGGCCAGAGAGGAAAATACCTCCATGGAAAAAGAAGTTTGACTATGTAATTTGGCCAGAGAGGAAAATACCTCCATGAAAAAAAAAAAAAAAGAATATTTGCGTAGGTAAGTTTGTCCAGAGAGGAAAATACCTCCACGGAAAAAGGATGTTTGCCTAGGTAGTTTAGCCATAGAGGAATATACCTTCATTGAAAAAGGAAGTTTGACTAGGTAATTTGCCCATATATGAAAATACCTCCATGAAAAAAGGAAGTTTGCGTAGGTAGTTTGGCCAGAGAGGAGAATATCTCCATGGAAAAATGAAGTTTGCCAAGGTAGTCTGGCCAGAGAGGAAAATAATTCCATGGAAAAAGGAAATTTGCCTAGGCAATTTGGCTAGAGCGATAAATACCTCCATGGGAAAAGGAAGTTTCCCTAGGTAGTTTGGCCAGAGAGGAAAAAACTTCCATGAGAAAGGGAAGTTTGCGTAGGTCGTTTAGCTAGAGAGGAGAACACCCCTATGGAAAAAGGAAATTTGCCTAGGTAGTTTGGCTGGAGAAGAAAATACCTCCATTGAAAAAAGAAGGTTGCCCAGGTAATTTGGCTAGAGAGGAAAATACCCCCAGGGAAAAGGGAAATTTGTCTAGGTATTTTGGCCAAGGAGGAAAATACCACCATGGGAAAAGGAAGTTTGCATAGATAATATGGCTAGAGAGGAAAATACCTTCTTGGGAATATGAAGTTTACCTAGGTAGTTTGGCTATAGAGGAAAATACCTCCATGGGAAAAGGAAGTTTGAATGGGTAGTTTGGCCAAAGAGAAAAATACTTTATGGAAACAGGAAGTTTCTCTGGGTACTTTGGCTAGAAAGGAAAATACTCATAATATA
>NC_090756.1:61051290-61053790 GCF_036898095.1 Palaemon carinicauda
GTGATTGTCTCGTTATTAGGTCCCTTGTATGCATATACCATTCCTTCTCTATTTACATAATTCATTGACTGGAGTTTATCGGAGTTAGATACCATGCTATTTATCTCCGCCCATTCATATATTTTGTTTAGATCTCTTTGTAGTGAGTTTCTATCTCCACCACAAGGAATTTCTCAACTTATTCTTGTGTCATCGGCGAAACTTCTCACTACAAAGTTTTCAACATCAAAGTCCGAGATCATAATAACAAACAGCAGTGCAGCTAATACCGTACCTCATGGCATGCCATATATTACCTGAGCTTCATCTGATTTCTCGTCATTGCAACCACTGTCTGTTTTCTGTTTTGCAGGAATTCTTTTACCCATTTTCCTATCTTTCCCACAATATTATGCTTTCTCTTTTTTTTTCTCTAATATATTATGGTCTACCTTGTCAAAGGCTTTTGCAAAATCTAGATAGATGAAATCTGTGTCTTTTTAATTTATCATGTTTTTGTATATATTTTCATAGTGTGCTATCAGTTGGTTTTGTGTACTTTTTCCGGGTACAAAACCGTGTTGACCTATATTAAACAAATTATTTTTAACGAAATGATTCATTATTTTCTTTTGTGTTACCCTCTCATACACTTTCATAATATGTTATGTTAGACTAACAGGTCTATAATTGCTTGCCTCTAGTTTTGATGCACTTTTGACGATAGGGGTTATATAAGCTAACTTATGTGTAACATATATCTCGTTCATATCTACACTTTGTCTTAGCAGGTTTGCAAGCGGCTTCGCGATAGTGTTTTCGGTTTTTTTAACAAAATCGCTGGAACTCCAACAGGTCCAGCTGCCGATCCATTTCTAATTTCGTTTATAGCCTTGACAATATCTTCTTCATTAATATCTATATCTGTTAGATATTCGACATTTTATTCTCTCATTTCTGTTTCATTATTCTCATTCGCAATTCTTGGCGTGAACTCTCTTATATTTTTCTGCTAATATTTTGTATATTTCCTTTTTTTTTTATTCGTTAGCCGTTCTTCAATTCTTAGAGGGCCTATTTCTGTGTTTATTGGTGAATGCCCTTTTTTGTTAACCGTTAAGGGATGTACACAAGAGAATATTTACCATATCTTACCCATTTTATATATAAAATGCTAATCATAGGTCCCATGATGTAACAATAAAAAAAAGAGAAAAAACTCTGTTCATCAGATATTTCAACATAGAGAAAAAGAATAAGAAGAAAATCATAAGATAAATAGAAAGTGTAAGTAACTACACCGACAGATAGGTCTGGAAATATATTCGAATCATGCAGATCCCAACGCCCTCCATCCGACGTATTTCATTAACATACATTTAGCACTCTGAAACATACATAATGAATGCACAGAGATGGGAGTGGGAGGGTTTCGAAGACTGGCTGTGGTTATATTCAAATCTTTGAGAAAATACAGATGGTGGTATAATATATATATATATATATATATATATATATATATATATATATATATATATATATATATATATATATATATATATGTATATATATATATATATATATATATATATATATATATATATATATATATATATATATATATATATATATATATATATATATATATATATATTTATTTATATATATATATATATATATATATATATATATATATATATATATATATATATATATATATATATATATATATATATATATATATATATGTATGTGTGTGTGTGTTTGTGAGTGCGTTCGTGTTGGCCAGTGCAACAGCCACCCATTGGGATACTACCGTTAGATAGTTGTTGGATCCTCCTCTTTAATTACAGCTCATTTTCCTTCTGCTTACACATACACCGGGCAGTTTGACCTATTATTTACACATTCTCCTCTGTCCTCATACACCTGACAATACTTATATTACCAAACAATTCTTCTTTGCTCGAGGGGTTAAATTATGCAATGTATTATTCAGTGACTATTTCCCTCTTGGAAAGGTTAGAAGAGACTCCTTAGCTATGGTAAGCATCTCTTTTAGGAGAAGGACACCACCATATCAAACCATTAGTTTCTAAGCCTAGGTAATGTAATGGCCTCTGTACCATGGTATTCCACTGTCTTTGTCTTGGATTACAGACTATTTACTTGAGGGTACAGTTGAATTCACTATTCTATCTTATTTTTCTTCCTCGTATTTTTTCAAGTTTTTAGTGTATATATCAAACATTTATTTAATGTAGTTACTCTTCTCAAAATATTTTACTTTATTTGTTGATAACTACTACTACTACTACTACTACTACTACTACTACTACTACTACTACTACTACTACTACCACTACTACTACTTATTATTATTATTATTATTATTATTATTATTATTATTATTATTATTATTATTATTATTATTATTAGCTATGCTACAAGCTTAGTTGAAAAGACATGACTCCATAAGCCCAAGGGCTCCAACAGAGAAAAATAGCCCAGTCATGAAAGT
>NC_090756.1:61067949-61077949 GCF_036898095.1 Palaemon carinicauda
GAAGCATAATGTAGGACCTTGTCCAAAGACCAAGAGATGGGCTTCGGAGGAGCTGTAGGCCTAAGCCTAGCGCATTGCTTCAGGATTTTGTTAAAGATTTCGTTCGTCAGATCCACTTGAAAGGCATATAGAAGAGGTCTAATCAAGGCTAACTTGCACGTAGTTAGCGTGTTAGCTGCCAGACCTTGATTATGAAGGTGGATAAAGAAGGACAGAGAGAAGTCTATTGAAATCTCTTTCGGACCTTTTACTTTAATAAAAGCAACCCACTTTTTCCAAGACGATTCATATTGTCTTTTAGTTGACTTAGACTTGTATTCTTCTAGGAAGTTTATATTGCCTTCTGAGATCCCATATCTATTCTTATCTGTTAGGGTGAGAAAATCATGAAATGAAGGTTTTGGGTTCTCTGTGATAAATCGAACGCAATTAACTTCTGAACCCTTTGAGATAGTGCTGGGTTCAGTACAAGGGCCAGCCGCAGCCTCAGTTTCCTCACCAGAGGGAACCAGTTTTTCTTGGGCTATTTGGGTGCCACTAGAGCTGCCGTTCCTTGGAAGGATCTGAGCGTGTTAAGAGCCTTCAGCTGGAGATTGGATGGAAGGAACAGGAATTTCCGCGTATATCCGTTCCAAACTAGGGACATGACGTCTGTTATCTCCTCTAGAGGGTCCTCGTATGGGGCTACATATCGAGGTAGTTTCTTGATGACGCTCGTCACAAAGAGGTCGATCTGCAGTTCCGGGACTTGTTCCAATCTGGAAGAGAATGGGTCTGCGTCTGTGGACTATTCTGACTCTATTAGCTTGAGCCTGAGTAGAGCATCTGCTGTCACATTGCGGATCATTTGTAAGTGAACTGCTGATAGGTGCCATCTCTTTAGGTAAGGGAAGGTTCATACTACATAGATTATATGGGACGATCTAGAGTCTTGTCGTTTCAGATATCTCACTATCACTTCGCTGTCCAAGATTAGCCTGATGAGGGCTGATCTGCATAGAGATAGTTCCCCCAACGTCAAAAGGACTGCCATGGCTTCCAAAATGTAGATGAGAAGAACCTTGAACATAGACGACCAAGTCCCTTGGACTTTCCTCTGATGGAAGTGAAATCCCCTTTCTTCCGTCAAGGCATCCATGATCTCCTATGGTCGAGGTGGTTGCAAGGGCATGGTCCTCATTAGGCTTTTGGCCTTCGACCAGGGGTTGAGAGGTGATCAAGGTAAGACCGATATCGGTCCATTTAGATCTCTTCTAGCGTTTGATGCGTTTCTTCTCCAGACTCCTGATGCATCTTTCAGCTGTGCCCTTAGAACTGGGTCTGTTACTGCTGCGAACTAGAGAAATTTCAGTACTCTTTCCTGTTAGCATCTTGAAATCCTGTCGGACTACAGTAGTCTCTTGACCGACCCTGCGATCTCCTTCTTCTTCCTTAAGGGAAAGGAGAGACAATGTGACCTCCGGTTCCAATGGTTTTTCAGCCATTGAAACCTATGAGCTGGAGAGAGTCGAAATTTTTTGAAGTTGATTTTGCATCCCAGATGTTCCAGGAACTGGGTCACTTCTTTTTATGCTGGCAGACTAACCGCTTCATGTGCTGCCCGCAACAGCCAGTCGTCCAAGTACTTTGTTACCTTAACAGTTTCTAGGCATGGTTATTGCACGACTGCGTCCACGAATTTCGTGAAGATACTTGGGACTGTGTTTAGTCCGAAGAATATGGCTTTCAGAACATACTTTATCTTCCATAACTTGAATCCTAGGTAGGAGGAGAGGGGGCGACTGGCTAGAAGCTGCCAATAAGCATCTATCAGGTCTATTGAGACTGTGAACGGGGCGTTCACAGTCTCAATAGACCTGGGTCCTTATGTGTAGAAGGGTTAATATCCTGAACTTGCTGTTCCTAGTGAACTTGTTGAGTGGCGGCAAGTCCAGAATGACTCTGAGTTTTCTTGAGTCCTTCTTGGTAACAGAAAAAAGCCTTCCACGGAATTTGATGGACTTTGCCTTCCTTATAACCTGGTTGCTCCTGAGCTATAGGGTATACTCTTCTAATACGGGGTTAGTGTGTTGGAAGAGTTGAGGAAATGATGGTGGAGACATGTCTAGTTTCCTTCCTAGTCCAGTCTTGATTAGGCCTTGGGCCCAAGGATCGAAAGTCCAACGATCCTATTGGAGCATCACTCCTACCAGAAGCGTCTCTTTGCTTCGATTGATCAGAGGGTTTACCTCCTCGACCGCCTACCTGGGGCACCGCGGTCATAGGAACTGTGGGATGTTGTTGAGCAGACCGAGGAAAAAGGCTAGACTTCTTCGTCTTCCTTTTAGGTTGGGGACCCACATCCGGGGAAGACTTCTTCTTTGAAGAGATGCTCCACTCCTGGAGAAGGTTACTATTCTCTGTAGTGGCTTTCTTGACTACCTCTTCGACTACTTCGTTTGGAAAGAGGTCTTTACCCCTCATGTTGGAAGATATCAGCTTACTGGGTTCATGTTTCAGCGTTGCAGCAGCGAACAAGAACTCTCTACAGGCATATAGGTCTCCTACTAAGGTGGCCATATGCATTTTGGCCAGGACCATGAGCATGTCTGGGGTACATCGTTGGGCTGCACACATCTCTATGCAGTTTTTTAGGGAGAAGGAGGCCGCAAGTATCTCCTTTGTCTCTTGTTCCTTGCACAAGAGAAACTCAAAAAGTTTAGGGAGATTCTCGCTAAACTGTCATCTAGCGATGTCTGCATCCAGTTTCCATACTGAGAAGGTTAAGTGGACTTCCTTCCAATCCTTCTCCTGCATCGGCAAGGCTAGTGATAGAGACCTGCACTTCTCAAGTACAGGGCATGGTTTGCCTGCCTCCACTTCCATGGCAGCAGATTGAAATGCCTTCTACGTGAAGGGGAATGCTATTGAAGCAGGAGCAAGAAAGGTAGGGTGTTTCTTACTCAAGGAGGACACTTTCAACACCGAGTAACCAGCCTTTCTCAGGCTACTTGACAAGAGAGCCGGTGCCTTATCGTGGTCGAGAACCATGACTTCCTTCGCTTCCGTCTCTTTTTCTGACGTTGGTTCATGCTTCAGTCGAATGAAGCAATCAGGGAAAGCGTTAAAGCTTGACCAAAACTGGATTTCGTCTAAGGGAACAGCTCCCATTTTCTCTGAGATGTAGAGTTTGCTGTCCCAAATTGGCATAAGTTCTGCATACCTCCAGGGATTGGTTTTGGAGCTTGTCAGGAGGTCTTGGTCTCTGGGTGGCTTGAATGACCCTCTGGAGGCGATGAGTGGGGCTTCACAGAGCTCTCTCTTGAATCTCGCTTCCTTTGTTTCACCTTATTGGCGAAAGTTTTTTATTAGACACGCAAGATGGGCCAGTGACTGGCTCTTTTTGTCTAATAGGGGGTTAGAAGGTGAAGACGTCAAGGTTAACGGCTCGAGGACCGTCACAGAGGGAAGGAATTTCGACCCGACATTGTCATCTTCTTCCAGAGGTGCCTTCCAGCCCTCTGACTCGATGGCAATCTGGACACAGGGAGGTACGAGTCGTGCTCGGTGCACCACCATTTCACAACTCGCTTTCAGGAACAGTAAGCTACGCATCCTATCGTTAGGTAGATATGGTCCCGGAGAGTTCTTCTGAAACCCATTTACCCATTTGCATAGTTTTTTACGTGCCGCATCCCTAGACTCCATTGACTTGGGGTCATCAAGACCTTCGGCCACTAAGGTCCAGCAGATATTGCAGACTTGGGGGTCTCAATATTGCAGGGATTCGGTGATAATATTGCAGGGGGCATGAGACCTGCATGCTTAGACCGTAAAAGTACTCACTCCTAAGATTGCAGAAGACTGCATCGGATTTCATCTGGGGCTCCTCCTGTAAAGAAAGGAAAACAAAATGAGTATACGATTGTTTATCTCACGTGATAAACAAATATACAATTAATCATATTCTAATTATTATAGCTTAGGATAGTAAACTAGAAAGAGATAGGGAAAGCCACCTACTTGTGTATCCCTCTCAGGCAATTGCCTGGCCCAATATCAAATTTAAAGAGTGTCCTTTATCAGGGCAACTCAAAAGAAAAGGGTTCTAACCTCTAAGGATAAAAGAAGTGTACACTGCCACTGACCTTTTTATTATTTAATTTTGTGGGGTAAGTATTAACTGATTACTAATCAGAACATTGAATTAATTTTATTCTTTCAATATAGGTTCGGTTTCAGAAAAAGCCTGCATAAGTGTACACAGGATGTGTTAGAAATTAACTACTGTATAATAATACTATAGTTTTATGTTTGCACTATATACTATATTGCAAATATACTGGCTACTGTATCATTATATACTGTAGTACAGCCGGTGTGTTGCCGAAATGGCTAGCACCTGGCGGGCCGGTCCAGACGGCATGTCACTGACTGGACTAGTAATAGAAAAGACTAATACTTGTTGAGCCCACTCAGCCAATTGCTGTGACCTTCCATTCTAATGTTAAAACCATTGAGTTTCCTGATCAGGGAAGCTCTAAGATAAGGATTTTAACCTTTAAGGATAGAAAGTGTACTAGCACTGGCCCTTCTAAAAGATTTAATATTGTAGGGTAAATTTTTAAAAACTGATTTTTAATCAGAGTATTGAAGGAATTGTATTTTTTCAATATATGATTGGTCTGAGCCAAAGACTGGGCACGGATACACAAGATATGTTGGAAAATAACTACTGTATAATATATACAGTAGTTTTCTATCTGCAAATATTTTGACTACTGTATAATCATATACTGTAATTCAGCCAGCATATAGCCGGCATAGCTAGTCCCTGAGGGCACTATCCGGATGGCATATGGCTGTCTGGCTAGTACACGGTAGCACTGGTACAGTCGGCATGCCGCCGACTGAGTAAGTATCTGACGGTGCCGGCCTGGCCGGCATGCTACCGGGCAGGTTCGAACCTGACGGCACTAGCTGATAGAGAGAGAGAAAAAGCATGGAGTGAAGCACTGCCTTATTACTATGTATGTTTACACTAAATAAGGATGTAAGTATATAACTTACTGCCTTCCTACAGAAAGAAGTTTCAAATGGAAGGAGAGAATGTATAATTTAGGCTTCTATCCAACCACAAGGACCGTTGCAGGCATAGTCCGGCTGGCATATGGCTAACTGGTTAGTACCCGGCAGCACTGGTACAGGCGGTACCTGTCGGCACCGCCCTGGCTGGAAGTTACAGAACTTGTGGACGGCAGTCCAAGGGAGGACTGAAGAACCTTGGTGACAGAAGGGTCTCCCACCGGCAGCCATCATGGCCGCCACAACCTTCCCGGATCCTTGTCCATAAGGGAGAGCTGTGTGACTAAACAGCTGCTATGTAGGAGCCCGGCCGGCCCCGCAACCCGCCGGCAAGCGTTGAAGTTGCAGGACAACGGCCATAGATAAAAGAAGGTTCTTCCACTGGCAGCCGTCATGGCCGACACAACTTTCCCGGATCCTTGTCCATAAGAGAAAGCTGAGTGTCTAAACAGCTGCTCTGTAGGAGCCTGGTGGGCCCCGCAACCCGCCGGCAAGCGTTGAGGTAGCAGGATGACAGCCATAGTTAAAAAGACAGAGATGGGTAGGGAAAAGGGTCCAACATAAAGTGTAGAAGGCGGCGGCAAAGTTTCCGCCCCCACTACACAAGGGAGAAATTCTGTTTCAGTATCGGCGCCGTCCTAGGTGGCAGAAGAATGTCTATTTTTGTACCTAGGGTCTGCCGAAATAGTTAGGAGGAGTGACTACTCACTCCGCCGCCCTGCCGCCGGCAAAAAGACTGAATACTCTGTAATTCTGTCAAAACCAAAGCCAGACATTCGCTGGCAAAGGTGTGAGACAGAAAAACCCTGGCCTAGTCAAGCCGGAGTGAACTACTCTATGGTAAGACCAAAAAAAGGTTGCCGCCTGCGGCTGCACTAAGATGGAGGAAGGAATTGCCCATAACACTCCACAGGACACAAGTATCGATTTATATAATTCTAGGAGATACTATCTTCCTTAGATTTAATAAAATGATACACAAGGGTAAACGGGGAAATGTCTGAAAGTATAATACATCGCCTAGGCTAGGTAACCTAGGCAAGACGAGATCTCGGTTACCTAAATCACCGAAACTCTAACGTATACGAACGACAAAGAAAGAGGAAAATTATGCATACCTTAAATATCTTTACATGTATAAATATGCCTAAATAGCTTTCATAATCTATTAATTCTCTTTCAACCGGGAAATTCGTTATGCTAACTAAATAACACATGCCTAACGAACGACAGTGTCCATGACGTCTCCGGTAACAGGCCCAGCTCCTAAGCAAAATAAATTACTCTAATTTCACTATGAAACAGGAGATAGAAATATATACACTATAAAGAATCAATACTCAGCTTTCCAGAGGTGAAAGAAGCTGGAGATTGCATAATAATCTTCACAAAATCGATCAAAAAGATTAGATAAACAGGGAACACCACCGTGCGAGTTCACTACAGAAATAGGAATAACCGCCATCTTGAATATGGCACCATCTTGAAACTCAATAGTAGTATGGGAAATACGGTAATCTTGATAACGGCTCCCCTTCCAAATTTGCCACTCTTCCCCCTCGAGGCGAAAACGCTATTCGGGGTGAAGATCGCTATGTGTCGTATCAAGCATACGTCCCCTGATTATGCAATATCCTTAAGAGAAAATTTAAGGATATTCTGGAGACCTAAAGATAAATTCTCTGAGTATATCCCATAGTAACCTACTTATAGGAAACTTTCATCAGGACGACTTCGCTTCAGCCCAAAAATATATACATAAGTGTAGTTACTTTAACGTGGTAAAAGGGTTTGTGTATTGTCCTGATCAGCAAAGGTCTCCCACCATCACCAATGCACAGTGCCCAACAAGGTGAGGAAAGTTTACCAAACCACAAATAAGGACATGTCTGAGGCCTCTGTCCAGCAGTGCTGATAATCAAATAAACTGTATAGATAAATCTATTATTATGTAAAAAAAATTTGAGGCATTTTTCATCATGCGTAAAGGAGAGACCATTTTTCAAAAGTGAAACTATTTTTCTTGTCCGAAAAGAAGTTGAGAAAGAATTTATTAGGTTTCCGTAACCTTACATAGAGTAGCCTCTGTGTCCAAGGACAAAATATCTTTTACACTGTCTAAACATGGTGTACTACATTTCGCTCAAATAATCCTCAATAATGTTTATAATGTATATTTATTACATTGGAGAACAGTCGCTTCGTGTTTAAAGGCCGCCCATGAATGGCATAGGCAAGGGACAGTGACATTGCCCTAACAAGCAGGACAATGTCTTAGAGAGTGACCATATATATATGACAGTATATACATATGATCAACGCCCAAGCCCAATCTCCACCCCTGCTACGACCTGCGAGGGCCAGGCCTTGGTTGCTGATGACTCAACAGGTAGACCTATAGGCTCCTCCAAACTCACACACACTATATTTATCTCACGAGGGTGGTGAGGTTACACACATTAAAGGAACTATCGAGTTTGAGCTGGTCTCGAACCCTCGTATGGTGATCACCAGGCAGAGACGTTGCCAATCACAACTCTGAAACGATTTCTTGATTTTTGACCAACATATAACTTGACCTTTATCTCTTCACAATTCTTCCTATGTTACCTATATAATTCTCTATGCTTTGTTTTAAGTTTTCGTAATACCAGAAAACTCAATTTTTAATAAATTCTGAAATAGCTGATGATATCAGAATATAATACGAAACTCTGCTAAATTTTCTTTAATGTTAATATGTACATTTTTTTACGTTCTATATCATCATGAATGTGAAATATCTTGAAGAATAATGATGAAATAATAAAGAATCAGAATGAATACTTTTGGACTTAAAATTGTAATTACTAAGTCATGTTTATTATTTTCTCGAACCTAGAGTAGAAAACCTTCATTGACTTCATGATAAAAAAATTGTACCCTTTTCATTAGAATTAAGATTAAACTTATAACAAGACATTTATTTTTTTCTTGAATACTAGATAAATCCTTTTTATCACGGAATGAATGAAAAATAAGTTAAATTTCCCATTTTCAAAGAAATACGTTTAGTCTCCCTTAATTACTTAATTATTTGAAAAAAAAAAAGAATATTGGTTTTCTTTACATTTTACTATAGTACAGTTTTCCACTCCAATTTTTCGTATAAAGATTTTAATTTATTTTTCTACCGTTAACTACAGCTAATCATTTATATCGAAAAATCGAGCTTTCAACTGAGATTCGAATTTATTCTCATAAATATGAATGAAAAAGAAAAAAATACTTTCACGTGATGGGATTTAAAATATAAATATCTAAAAAGAAATTTTTTTTTTTTTTTAGTTCTTCAACAAGGAGACATTTACCCCAATTCTAAAGGGCTATTTTTCCTTGTTGAAGCCCTTATAAGGATTATAATATCCACATTTTCCAACTAGGGTTGTAGCTTAGCTAAAGTTTGTTTCATCCTAGCAGGCAAATGGAGCTGATCAACGGTTTGCAAGTTCGTCGCTGATTGACTGTTGGTGCAGGCATCCTCCCCTACCGCTGACCGACGACGAAGCAGAGCATTGCATTCTTCTATGGTTCATGATGCTGATTTTTTCTTTATACCTCAATTAGTCTGCGTAGCATCTACCTGGTTCTTTGGCCCAACAGATTAAAGGTAGATCATGGGTATTACCTTGAAAAAAAATATCCAGGTCTTTAGAAAATATACGAAAAAATATGAGTTGAAGTGAAACAAGCGCTGAAGAAAAAAAACTGTATACAACTTCTTTTGTGTATGCTGTTTTACTTACAAATGTTATGCAAATTTAAACGTAAATTGGTGGATTCTGTAGAAGAAAAAACTCCCTGAATGTAATGAACCTAAAAAATCAATTGATAATTCCTCTGGAAATTCGTTAACGATTAACCCATGCGTTTTTATATTCAAGTTTCCAAACAAGAAATGTTCCAATTTTCACTTATCTCTTTTTACGAGCGTCAGTCGCTGCCTTCTCTTTGTGTCCTTACCTTAATAGCTTTTACACTCAATAATTTTAATCATAAATGCTTATGGGAAGATAATAAGATTCTCCATCATGTTTTCCATTTTATTTTTACTTTCCTTATATATATATATATATATATATATATATATATATATATATATATATATATATATATATATATATATATATATATATATATATATATATATATATATATATATATATATATATGTCTTTTGGGGGGGGGATTTTCCGCTTTCTTAACTTTACAATGATCCCCTGACACTTACATTTTTATAATTAAGTATTGTGATGTTTATCACCTTACTTCTAATTTCTTTACCCTTTGAAATATTTCTTCCACACTCTTATTTATTCTAAATGCCAAGATATATTTTACGGAAAGGTTTATTTATTAATATTTTCTTACCTTTTTAATAGAGGGAAATACAATACTTAATTATATTACGAAATAGATTACCCCGTAGTAGAGTTCCAATGCAAAAAAATTATTGATTATTCCTAATAACTGAAAAAGTATATGTAAAAAAATAACTGGATAATAATGATGCTATCATGTACTTCACAATTCCATAATTGTTGAAGAGTATGAGAAGGCTGCTTTAAGATTAAGAAAAGTTATATAAGATTATAATGCAATAGACCTTGTTAAACAGAGATAATTTTGCAGAGAGGGAAAACCTGCAAAATAATTTTGCAAGAAGCTCAGGGTCAAAGGCCAAAACAGCTTTCAGATTTTATATGAAGCAAATTAAATAAAAACAATAATATAAAACTGAATAAAACTATTTTGACGAGATTCTGAAGCTTTCCGATTAGATCTTAGTAAGAGAGTTGGAAGGCCCTGGCCTATATGGCTGAGGACTAGGAACTATGAAGTAGGAGATGATGAATTAAGAAGTATTGATAGAGGCTCCAGATAGGGTTGTCTGGTG
>NC_090756.1:61085449-61086541 GCF_036898095.1 Palaemon carinicauda
CAATATCAATTTAAGATGTTTTTATATCATGGATACAGTAAAAAGTATTTTTAGACAGTATTGATCATTTTGAGACATATGTGACGGGCCGAGTAAGGGGAGTTGTGAAATCAAAGGCAGATTGGAAACGACTGAGTTATATATTAAGGAACACTCTTCTTTATATACAAAACGGCAAGGCAACAGGACATGGCATGTTCGAGGGACAGACAAAGTTCAGAGCAAAACCGGAGACATGATCATTCAGGTTCTTTTTAGTGCGAGGGAAGAGCGCAGATACAAGCATAATATATACAATAGGAATTATGTACAATTGTGTGACACACGGTTGGTACATGGCTCCCCCTCTAAAAATGACATACTGAACATGTTAAATAGGTGCCCTGAATCTGGAGAGGTAATAGTAACAACTGCGCCGATGAGCAGCAGTGAGTGGCTGTAGGAGTCGTTGGTTGGGGTGCGAGCAAGTGGTGGATGATGGTTGGCTGTGTTGCCGCTCCGGCTCGTCACGGGGTAGGCGAGTGTGTCCTACGGCATTCATAGGCGAGTGTGTCCTACGGCATTCATAGGCCTACGGCATTCATAGGCGAGTATATCCTACGGCATTCATAGGCCTACAGCGTTCATAGGCGTGTATGTCCTACGGCATTCATAGGCGTGTATGTCCTATAGAATTCACGTCAGCTTCGGTTGAAGTTGAATAGGTGTCCTCTTCGTCACGAGTGGAGGCGTCGATGGAGGTTATGAAGGTCATGAAGTGGCTGTCCATAAGGGCACGAAGTAGGTTCACCTCACGAGGAGAGCTGTCTGCGGCAGGTTGCAGGCGAGTAATACTGGTCATTATCCCGAGGGTGAGCGAAGCCCCTTGGTCAACCAACGGTTGTTGAGAGAGCTGAAAAGGCGTTGCTATACGGGCGGCTAGCGACGGCGAGTACTGCTGCAGAAGGTATGCGTTGACGGCGTCATAGGAACGGTGAGAGGCGGAGGGGGGGATGGGGAGGCGGGAGGAGCGAGACACTCCGGGGTCACCAATGTGACGGCGCCGAGAGAGGGTGTGAACTCAAAGGCAGATTGGAAACGACTGAGTTATAT
>NC_090756.1:61094541-61124541 GCF_036898095.1 Palaemon carinicauda
GATTTCAATCAATGTAAATATCTCCAACGAACGGCTTTTAATACCATATTCTATCTTGGGAATAAATATCCACTTGGAATTAATTTCATGATAACAGCTTCTGGCTGGGTGGAGATTCGAACCCCCACCTGTGGGCCAAAAACCATGCCAGCAACGGCTCTACCTACTGAGCTATCAAGAGAGATTAAAGTTTATGACAAGTCCCCGTACATATTCCTGTCGAATTCAGGAATATGTTCATAGACTTGAAATAAGCCCATGTCCATCATGATAGCTGAATCGTGAGTTTGCTACACGTGGTCCTTTTAAATAAACATATATCACAAGCACACATGATTTCAATCAATGTAAATATCACCCACGAACGGCTTTTAATACCATATTCTATCTTGGGAATAAATATCCACTTGGAATTAATTTCATGGTAACAGCTTCTGGCCGGGTGGAGACTCGAACCCCCACCTGTGGGCCGGAAACCATACCAGCAACGGCTCTACCGACTGAGCTATCAAGAGAGATTAAAGTTTATGACAAGTCCCCTTACATATTCCTGTCAAATTGAGGAATCTGTTCATAGACTTGAAATATACCTATCTCCACCATGATAGCTGAATCATGAGTTTGCTACATGTGGTCATTTTAAATGAACATATATTACAAGCACACTGATTCCAATGAATGTAAATATCACCCACGAACGGCATTTAATACCGAATTCTATCTTGGGAAAAAATATCCACTTGGAATTCATTTCATGGTAACAGCTTCTGGCCGGGTGGAGATTCGAACCCCTACCTGTGGGCTGGAAACCATGCTAGCAACGGCTCTACCGACTGAGCTACCAAGAGAGATAAAAGTTTATGACAAGTCCTCGTACATATTCTTGTCGAATTCAGGAATCTATTCATAGACTTGAAATAAATCCTTCTCCACCTTGATAGCTGAATCGTGAGTATGCTACACGTGGTCATTTTAAATGAGCATATATTACAAGCACACATGATTTTAATCAATGTAAATATCACCCACGAACAGCATTTAATACCGAATTTTATCTTTGGAATAAATATCCACTTGGAATTCATTTCATGGTAACAGCTTCTGGCCGGGTGGAGATTCGACCCCCACCTGTGAATTCCAAGGGGATAGTTATTCCCAAGATAGAATTCGGTATCAAATGCCGTTCACGGGTGATATTTACATTAATTGGAATCACGTGTGCTTGTGATATATATATATATATATATATATATATATATATATATATATATATATATATATATATATATATATATATATATATATATATATATATATATATATATATATATATATATATATATATATATATATATATATATATATATATATATATATATATATATATATATATATATATATATATATATGTAATAGTTAAAATAGTTAATATTACATGTTTAAAACACATGACGTAATATGTCCTTTTGGTTGAAGATGCTTGCCGTGGGACTTGCTGTAGTCATTCAAATCATAAACAGGCCGCACAATGCAGCCTCTACAATGTGACATTTTTCTTAAGCGTCAACACCATGCATCAGCGTGTGAAAGTTTGTGACGTCACCGGATGCAGGTGTCTTCCGAGATTGTGACAAAACTGATATATAAACTAAGCATATGATATCTGTGATATCGATAATTTAGGCAGTTCATATCTATACTTCACCAGAATTGGTCATCTGTCCAACCCAGCTCCCTCCAGTGATGGAGATGTTTAACTCTTTTTTTTTAACTAATAAATACTTTTAAAGCTAATAAGATGTACTTCGTTACCCAGCTATAAACATCTTAAACAACACATACTCAATGTGTGCTTATAAAAGTAGCACACTAATAAATGGTGGCAGCGGTAACACACCAATAAATGGTGGCAGCGGTTAAACTCTAAGAATTAGAGAAAGATCTTCAAGACTTCAAAATAAAAGCTGTAAAACCAGAGAAAGATCTTCAAGACTTCAAAATAAAAGCTGTAAAATCAGAGAAAGATCTTCAAGAACTCAACATTATCTACATGAATCTACAATTTTGACTAAGTGTTATAGTCCATCGGAATAGTTAACATTATCGAATGTTATGAATACAAACTGAATCTTCAATCAACATCCTAGGAAACCCAAGGACTGGCGTTCAACAATTGCAAAGCATACCCAGGAAGCACTACATTCAACAAGAAACTCGAACGATACATCGCTAATAAAACATCATGAGAGAGAGAGAGAGAGAGAGGATGTGTCGACATCACACAGACCCATATATAAGCTAAGAACAAATTTTTTAATTCATTCCAGTTTGGGCAGTGAAGTGTAGTTATCACGAGTCGTTAGTCGATTATTACTGGGGTGAGTGAATTGCTAATCTTTTGTTTCCGTTCATTAAAGGAAACTGTGTTCAACTCCGAATTCTCATCTAGAATTTTTCTCTCTTTGTGCTAATTCCTTTTTCTTTCAGAAATTTTCGGGAAATGTTTTGAGATTAGTAACATTGTTTGGGGAATTTTGTTATACATATGCGTTTAGGCAGTGGACGTCTGTACTCATATAGATATTTTGATAGAATTGCAAGGGGTCGAAGAGATAGAAAAAGAAATACAGCAGTCTTGACTCCCCCTGTGAGCCCTGCCCCTGGACCTAGTGGTGTAGGCCAGACTGATCCTCCTCCAATTGTGACGCTTGTAAATGCCAGGTCAGCAATCCTTCCTTTTCAGGGTCGGGTCAACGGGTTTTTGCCACAAAATGTGGAGTCATAGATTTCATCTGTCGATGCCCATTTAAATGCCAAACAAATCGTAGACCCTTTTGTACAATTACAAGAAGCTAAAAGTTTTATAGATTTTTCTAAGGGGGATGCGAGTGCGTATTTAAGAGGTGTTTCATTTCAAGAAGCAGTTACCTGGGATGATTTCAAAGTTAGGTTACGCGCGGTCTATGGGGGTGAGGAAGCCTTGGATGTAGTATTAACGTTACGAAATACACTTAATCAAGCCACTGTGAATCGGCTTAATGTTATTGAGAGAGCAGCTCTCATAGCTCATAGGCTTAATGAATATCAGGACATTTTAGGTCATTCAACTTGGGTTACTAGCGATAACATCTCCGTGAAAGATTTTTTACGATTAATGTATTTAACTTGCATGACACTTATGTAACCTGAAGCTTTAGTGCGGTGTTTTAATAAGAAGTTAACGCCTGCAAGTACGGAATTGGATGTCTATAAACAGATAAAGAAACACATGTCCAAGTGTCCAGATCTCGATTCCGTGTTAACTCAAGTTTTTGCAAAGAATGAAACAAAGCCACAAACAGTGAACGTAGTTAGCAGTCAAGTAGCGGGAATGACGTGTTATAACTGCAAACGTCAAGGTCACTTAAGTGCGGACTGCAGAACGAAATTCTGCTCGATTCACAACAGTGCAACTCATTCATATAGCCAATGTTACTCGCGTAAGACACAACAGAATCCCAGAAATACACAGTCAATTCCACAGTCAGTTTCATATGGAAATAAAAAGAAAAATCCTCATTTTAACAATAAGAAGAAACAACCAAATGTCAATGCAGTTCAGAGTCCAAAACAAACAAACACTTCTTTGAATATCGCTGAACCTGGGTCATCAAACCAGACCTCGCAAGGTCAGATTAATTTTCAGAATGTGCAGAGCAAAGCAAATACCACATAGTTAACTCTAGAGGGGAAGAGAGTGATGTTGGGTCAAGGTCATTCATGTCAACATCAATAGTATTGAATAATCAATTTAATGTTCTATCAGATAATTGTGAGACAATAGATTTTCCTATGAATCACACGGCCGAATTAAGTAAAACAGTGCATGCTCCCGTAGATTTGCAACGAATTCATACAATAATAAGCCAAAATGAGTTACGGCCAACCTTATATGCTGTAAATTTAGAACACAAATCCTTTACGTTATTTTTTTACTCTGGTAGTCCACGTAATATCATGGATTTGAAGACACATCATTTGTTGTTTTCGAACTTTCCGATTAAAAAATCCGGAATTAGACTTTCGGGTATAGGAAATAATGAATTAAATGTCATAGGCATAACTCATGTTCAGTTCAAAGTCGGTAAACGCACGTTTGCCGATACATTTGTTGTCTTAAAAAACATTAATATGTATCCAGCTGTAATTATAGGATACCAATCTATGGGAAATCAAAACATTATCTTAGCCCCTGCCAAGCACGGCGTGTATATCAAAGGAAAATTCTATAATTCTTCTAATACCTTAAAATCAGTTTTGGATAAAAAGGAGACAACAAATGTAACCGTAACATACGTTGAAGAACCAATAACTTGTCTCACTAATAAAGAAATAATATACGTGACCAAGCAGAATTCTCGTTCACCCGTAATATCATCTTGCACACAATTTATCGAACAAAACGTACCTTCGAATTTAATAGTGCAAATAAAGAAAACATTACCGGGATCTGAAATATTAATCCTTTCCGATACTTTGAAAACTAACGGATTGTCTGTCACACAAGCTATTTATACAGTAGGCTCACATCAACAATGTAATATTGAAGTCTGTAATAATTTAAATAACACTTTAGTAATTCACAAAAATCAACATATCTTGGATGTAGAAGTTTATAAACATCGTATTCTTACCGTTGCTGAAACAAATCACTCTTAATCAGTTGCTGATGAATCCCTTTTGCGATCTATTAAAAATAAAATCAATAAAGACATTCAAGACGAAGAAATTCAGCAGAAAATTTTTGAACTTTTAACTAAATATCATGATGTTTTTTCCACCACGGATGGATCCTTAGGAAAAACAGATGTGATCGAGCATCAAATAAGGTTAAAGGACAAGCAGAAAATTATCTATGTACCCTTGTACAGACTCCCTATGAAATTCCAGAATGAAATAAATGAAGAAGTAGGTAAAATGCTAGAAGAAAGAGTCATTAGGAAATCAAACAGCCCTTATAATTTTCCTTTAATAGTTGTACCGAAAAAAGATCGAACATGGCGTATCTGCGTCGACTTTCGTCGTCTAAACGAGGAAACGATCCCTGATCGTTTCCCAGTGCCATGTACTGACGATATTTTGTCTTTGTTAGGTCAGAATAAATATTTTACCAGTTTGGACTTACTTAAAGGCTTTCACCAGATATCATTAGAAGAAGATAGTATCCCATACACAGCCTTCAGCACAGCCAGGGGACATTATGAATTTTTACGGATGCCTTTTGGTTTACGTTGTGCTCCTATAGCATTTACAAGAATGATTAACATAGTGTTTGGAGACTTGTTAGGGGATATATTGCATGCCTATATGGATGATCTTGTAATCTTTTCCAACACCTTAGAAGAACATCTACGTAAGTTAGAACTAGTACTACAGAGATTAAGACAACATAACTTAAGGGTAAAGATTAGTAAGTGTGAATTTTTCAAAACAGAATTAATATATTTGGGTTTCATGGTGTCAAGCCAAGGTCTTAAAGTAGTCCATGATAAGGTGTCGGCTATACGTAATTTTCCCATACCTACTAATGTCAAGGGAATACAGCAATTTCTGGGTTTTAGTGGATATTACAGGCGTTTTATACGCAACTATTCAATAATAGCCACTCTTTTAACTGATCTTACGAAGAAGGACGTAGATTTCATATGGTCTGAGCAACATCAACAGGCGTTAAATACTTTGAAAGATGAACTGTGTAGTTCTCCTATCTTAAAATTTCCTGACTTCGGTAAGGAATTCTTCATTGCAACAGACGCCTCAGACTTAGGAGTAGGAGGGGTATTGCTTCAGCAATATGATAAACAATTTTTCCCGATAGCTTTCTATTCTCGAAAATTGAGAACTTCCGAAAGTAAGTATGCAGTAATAGACAAGGAAGGGCTAGCTATTGTTAATTCACTAGTGCATTTTAAGTTCATAATTTACGGTTATCCCGTTAAACCACTAACAGAGTTCTTTAAAGGCTTCAACCACAGCCCTAAACGAACTCGGTGGCATTTGATCATTCAAGAATTTGGCGCAAGAATTGGGTATTTACCTGGGAAAGCAAATATCATTGCGGATGCATTATCACGCAACCCCGTGTCATCTTGTACAGAGCCTTTAGCTGAATTAATAGATATATCAACATCCATGCCTATTGTAAAAACAATATCTGAACAAGAAGATTTAGGCTGGAGCGCTGAATTATTACAGACTGAGCAAAGAAAAGATCAGAAAATAGAAACAATTATAAATGCTTTGAAAGGCAATCATAAGGAAAAGGAATACATAAAGTATAAGCAGCAGAATGATATAATCAAAGATAGTATTCTGTGTAGGACTGTGACAAGGAAAACCAGCAATACACCACATGTAACTAACGACCAGGTAGTAATACCAATCTCACTTATTTCCACTGTCCTGAATTGGTTGCATTCAAATCCATTACATGGACACCCGGAGTTCTCATTAATGTCACAGAAAGCCAAATCATTGTTTTATTGGCATACGATGCTTACAGATATAAAAAGACACATAGCTAATTGTCGCACATGTCAGGAAAACAAAGGGCATACGAAAACACCTGTCAGCCTAGGAGCTTATCCTGTGCCCAATCAACCCTTTGAAAGAATACATTTAGATTTGTTAACAGGATTTTACAAGTCAGACATAGGAAATAAGCACCTCTTAGTAATTATAGATGCTTTAACTCGATATACAGAACTAATAGCGCTTAAAACTAAAACTGCGATTGAATGCGCTAGGAAGTTTTACGAGTGTTACATTTTTAAACATGGAATTCCACACATGATAATCTCAGACTCGGGTGGTGAATTTAATAATCACTTTCTTACCTCATTGTGTGAATTCCTCAGCATAAAAAAAATAAATACCATGATATATCACCCAGAGTCGAATGGGCTAGTGGAAAGAGCAAATAGGAAGATATTGAATATATTGAGAGTAACACTAGGGGGATCAGACCCCAACTGGGATATTGCAATACTGGCGGCACTGAGTACTCTGAATCATTCATATCATATATCAATTAAAATGTCACCGCATGGAGCATTGTATGGTACCCCAGTTAGAACGCCTTTCCATGTATTAACGCCTACAACTAATCTATCAAATCCTTTAAAAGAATGTATAAATGCAAGTATAAGTCGATATGATATCCTTCGAAAGAATTTAGAAGAATCACTAATCATAATGAAAAGGAATCATGATAAAACAGCGAAACCAACTAAAACATATACCGTGGGTGATAACGTATATATTCAAATCAATGTACGAAAAGGGCTCAATTATAAACTAACACCTAAGTTTGAAGGCCCATTTAACATTTTGGAAACATTAACGGCCAATAGGTTTAGAGTTCAAAACGTATCCCAACCCACGGATGAGAGAATAGTACCATTGGCTCACCTAAGAAATTAGAAAGAAAAGAGAGGAAAAGAAGTGAGGGAATTTTTTTTTTTATTTTATGTGATTAAAAGTTTTCTTTTTAATACAGGAGTAATTACATATATTTTTCTCGTTACAGGTTTCCAAGATGAACTTTTTGTTGTTGGGAGTGATATTGTTCGCTCAGACATTTTTCTCGTGTGGGATGAGCTCTAAAACTAAAAGTATAAATTTTAAATATGGCACTATAGTTGAAAGACAAGAAAACGTTTTTATTACATCAACCAACGTAGTTGTAGAAGTGAATATGCAAGCAATTTTTCTTCAAGAGAATGATGTCACTAGCTTAAGAACTGCCATTTCAAGGTTTTCTGCCTCATTGGATGAGTTGCATAGAAGACATTTTCATTTGACTACAGAGAGTTTGCTTGGATCAACATTAAAAGTTGCAGAGATGCTATCTGATGACTTGAAAAATAAGACTGACGAGACAGGATCTTTGGCTTATGACCTTTTGATGTGGACTGTAGGACACGAACATAAAGAAAGACGAAATCCGTTTATTTATGCTGCATTAAACATCTACGGGTCTGTTGCAAGTTTAGGTTTAGGAATTTCCAATCGTCTTAAAATTAGTAATCAAAATAAGAAAATTGAGTTCTTGACTCATGAAGATGAATTGATTATGTCAGAACTAAGGAATCAGTTAGCTTCAATCAATAAAATTATGGATTTATTAAATGAACATTCAGATAATATCGTTCAAATTATGGAAGTACAGGATTTTTTGGCAACATTAAAGTATTAAGATTCAAAGATAGATCACATACATAACAGAATTGCACATTTCATTGAGAAATCCAAGGATTATGTAGAAGCTATCACGTTAGCAACTAAAGGTGTACTGTCGCCCCATTTGTTGCCTATAAATTACTTAAAGTTAATTCTGGAGAACGGAAGGGATAAATTAGGCTATGTTCCTTTGTTAGACGAACATAGGTTAGAATTTTATTACAGCCTAATTACAGTAAACGTTGATAATAACAAGATTATGATCACAATTCCCTTTGATTCTTCTGATGCCTGGCAATCTTACAGGATATCACCATTTCCGACTTTCATGACGAATCACTCAAATCCAGTAGTATCCAGTTTGACAGGACACGTATTGATTTTCCCAGACAAGGAAACATATACGGTCATTAAAGACTTAAATCAGTTAACTCACTGTTCAGATGCAATGGATAGAAAAATATGTACAGCTGACTCATTTGAATTCCATAAAAACTTAATGGATTCATGTGAGTTAGGTATAGTGCTAGACGGTGCTCTCTCCCATACAAGTGAAAATTGTCTGGATAAGCTTTATCCCTTTGACAATAATGAGTTCCATTGCAGACTGAACAATGGCTCGTGGATATGATACGACAAGGACGGCTTCAATGTATCATGCCCTGATGGATCCACGTCCTTCACCCACATCTTCGTCGCAGCAGATGGTTGTATCGGGACTTCCCCTAATTCCATGGTGACTGGTCTACGGACACTCATCAGAGAATGAGCCTACTTCGCGAACTTCACGTGGACCTCTACAATGCCAGCACTCCCTCTCCCGTATAACAGACAGGTTGCAAAGCGGTTGATGAAGCTTACAGAAAGGGACCACCTGTCACCGACTTATAAGGAAATCCTTCACCCCATACTACTAGCAGGTCTGGCTTTCACGGTGGTGATATATATATATATATATATATATATATATATATATATATATATATATATATATATATATATATATATATATATATATATATATATATATATATATATATATATATATATATATATATATATATATATATATATATATATATATATATATATATATATATATATATATATATATATTTGGGCTCAGGCCATGTTGTCCTGATGGAAGTTCCTTCACTAGTAGCTTCTTAGGTATATTTGACTATAGTGTTATATCACAGAGAAATTACCAAAGGTATCCAGAATTCTAACTCCTTGAGCGAATATCCCTTAAAATTGGATATCGCATAATCAGAGGACGTATTCTTGACACGTCTTATAGCTATCTACACCCCTAATAGCGTTTACGCTTCGAGGGGGATAAAGTGGCAAGCATATAGGATAGTCGTTGGAGAGACAACGCTCTCGACACTCCTACTGTACTGTAAATAGTGCTCCGAATCATCACCGCGAGGCGCCACCAAGCCATTCTTTCTTTTGTATCTTTGTTGACCTGTGTTATCCCGTGTTATCTCTCGCTATTTTGGAGTTTTTTTGTTGCTATGATGTCTTCACCAGCCTCATCAGCTTCTGAAAAGTTGAGTATTATCTTTGAATTGTGTAAATGTAAGCTCTTGCCAGTTTTACTCTTCGATTGAGGTCGTAATTAACGTAACAAGAGCTGTTGCCAGCCGGATGGTGTCATGAACACGGTTGATCCTCCTGTACATCTATTTAGCCAGAATGACTTTCCCGGCATTATTTGCTTCAATAACTTTAGCTATTTAGTATTTTAGCTAGGGATTTTTATATTATGTCATTGTTGTCGTGGATTAGGCTATTTATGTTCGTACCTCACGAGTGCTAGACTTCATAGCCTAGGCACCTACACGCTTCAGCATGATATAACCTTCCTGGTAAAGTTTTATTGAAGCTTAGGCAATATTTTATACAATGAAGATATTACTGCATAAATTTTCCTCTTCCAAGATAGTATACAAGAGATTTTAGGTGAACGATTGTCTATGCTCTTAGACTTACTAGCCTAGGGGCTTTATTATACATTCATACATGTCCCACATTGCTCTTGTATTGTCTTCTAAGGTGAGGTTGATGCCTTCTATACCTTCTAAGTCGATACCAATCTCTTGCCGAAATTTAAGAGCAATTCCCCTTCCCTCTGATAAGTCTAGGCTACTCTCAGTTAGCTTTGCTGTGAACTGAGTTCTTGCAAAGTTTACAGGGGTGTTTCGTTTCTTTCTCTTAACCCCTGTGTTGGTTTTTGAGTTAGAACGGAACATCAGAGTAAAATCTGTGTTAGGCATCTTACTGTCTCGGTGAAATGATTTCCCAAGTCAGGTAAAGTTGTCTATACAGGAGGCTAGGCCTTCCTTGACCGTACGCGGAGGTTTTTGTTTTACAATTCCTCCTTTCTCGGTCTAGCAGACAGTCCTGTGCTAGTGATCTTAGACCGAGAAATAATTTCTTCATTGTCTAAGATACCTGGTACGAGATTTTGTTCTCTTGCGAGATTCTGTCCTATGGCCACTTTCTCACTTGACTAACCCAACCGGGGGAAATGATTTCCCCTACTTAAGATTACCTTATGAGATCAGAATACTTTAAGCTGGGTAATGCCTTTGGGTATTACCTTACTTATAGGACTTTTCCCCCTTCCCTGCTGTCTTCTTTGTGCTGGATGAACAATCACCCTCCCTGGCCGTCATTCTATATTTGACCCTAAAGGTAATTTATAGAACTGGCCTGAGGTTCCCTGTCTTCTGCCGGCCGGGCTGGCTGCCAGCAGGTACCCTCATATCTTTAGAGTGTTCTTCAGTCCTCCCTTTGACTGCCTTCCATAGCCCATATTGATGGGATATGGTTGGGTGGAAGCCCGAATATAATTCCCCCTTCCACTTGAACCCTCATTCGGGATGTAGGCCGGCAAGGCTGAGCATTTGCCTTCCTCCATCCTCTCTCTTTTTCTCTACCTTTCCTTATACTGGGCCGGCAGCTTATAGCTGTCGCCGGCCATGTTTGTTGTCTGTCGACCGGCAGTTACTCTGCCGCCAATTGCCAGGGGTGTCGCTGAGCGATAACCCAACGGCATTAAACATACTATGACCAGTGGCCGGCAACTAAGTTGTCGGCCGGCAGTCGGCCACCCAAAGAATTGATCTGAAGACAGTAACTGCCTTCTATATCCCAGAATAGGCCGGCATATATCGGCAAGTCCAGCATATGCCGGCATATGCCGGCAGGCCCGGCATGTGCTGGCACGCCCGGCATGGGCCGGCAGGCCCGGCAGGTCTGGCGCCATACTGCCGCCAGTCAGTGCTGTAGCCAAAAAAAGTTTTTTCCAACCTACAAGGTGCTTCATAGGCAGCCTATTTTGAAACCATCACATATAACAGAATGATCCTCTCTACCACTTAATGGTTATCAACCATTCATTTACCCCCAATATTGAACCTGGGACATTATGTTAAGAAGACACTTTATATCAAAGGATATTATTTTCCCATAAAAAAATCATTAAGAATTTATTGTTCAATATTGGAGGAGGTCATAGCAATTGGCTGGACAGGAAACACAAGTAGGTGTCTTTCCTATCTTCTAGCTTACTCTATCCAAGCTAATAATTAAAAAAAACAAAAATATGTATGCTGAAATATGAGAATATCCTCTAATACTTTTATGCTTTCTTTCTTTACAGGTGGAGCATCCCGAGTGCGGGAACAGTTTCTGCGGGGTCCGTAGCAAGAACTTCTATGGCCATGATGTGTGCAAGGCCCATGCTTGCTGCGCAGTCACCCAGGGGGCTCTGAAATACTGGGACCCACAGGTATGTACCGTTTGTGACAAACTGGTAAAAGAGGCTTTTGATGATCAAAAGTCTGCTGAGTCAAGGGATGCAGCAAGGGACACGTTGCGAAAATGGGTCAGGGGTTTTCAGAACACATCTGGCCCATACCTTCCTAATGAGAGGATGATGGACTGTCTTTTCCCTAGGGCATCTGCGGATGCATTCATTCCCCAGGCTCAGCCCGAGATTCCCTTAGTACAGATTCCGATGGAATCTGTTGTCTTGGACACCTTGAAGGGCATCCATTTAGATGACAACATGTCGGTTGTCTCAGAGGAGACTAAGAACAATCTCCTACTGGAAGAACTGGAGCAGGAGGATGACGTACCTCCAGAGGCTGAAGTCGATAAGACCGTAACGATTTCAGTATCTTCAGCCACGGGGGCTGAGCCGGTGCCTTCGACTTCATCTACTGCACCCCAGCTAGAATCCCTCACAAGTACGTTGCACTCGCTGCTGTCTATGGTGCAGGACATTCAGGAGAAATCGTCCGAGAAAGAAGCTTGTCTTCGGACGGATATGCAAAAGCTGTTTGCAACACATTTAGCCCCGAAGAAGCTAAACGTCAAGGATCTTCCCGATTTCTCTGACGTTAACCCTTGGAGATATGCAGAGCATATGCCAATGTCATGGGGGAAGATCTTCCTCTCGGAGAAACTGGGCACTGTCCCAGTAGAGGAAATTGAGTTTTGGCCCAGCAAAGGGGCCTACCCGGACTGCTATGTCCGTCTAAGGACGGAACCTGCATCTAAGGAGGAAACAGAGCCGAAGGAGACGATTGTCCTCGAATTCTCTAAGGCTCAGGCCTTAAATACAACCACCTTGAAAGAGAGGCCTTTACTAGTTCCAAGGTGCCGGCTCTCAGCAAAAAGCACCCGTCCTTTATTGCTGACCCCAAATGTGCCTTCCCCTCTATGGGCAAAGGGTTTAAGGCAGCCTTAAAGGCAGCTGAAGCAGGGAATCCTTGCCCTACACTGGAGGAGTGTAAACCCCTTTCCCTTGCTTTTCCATCAGATGATAAATACTGGAAGGATGTTCATAACACCTTCACAGTTGGGGAGCTGGAGGCAGATATTGCTGGACGTCAGTTCGGCGAAAACCTCCATTAGCTGTCAGAGTCTCTCCTGCACAGGGAACAAGAGACTAAAGAAGGTCTTGCTGCTTCCATGTCTCTGCAAACTGGCTTAGAGACTATGGCAAGCATCCCGGGCACCCTAGATATATAAATGTTCTTCGCCAAATGTCATTTGTGGACAGTCACTAAGGACTAATACAACTTTTTCTAAGCCCGAAGGATTTGTAGAGAGTTCATGTTCGCCTCGGCTGCGGCGAGACACGAACCAAGGAAGCTCATAGCCTCCAATATCTGGGGAAAAGACCTCTTACCAAGCAAAAGGGTCAAACAGGTCGTGGACAAAGCCGCTACGGAGAACAGGAATCTCCTCTCCAAGTGGGGCTTGTCCTCAAAAAGAAAATCTTCCGCTGACGAGGGTCCCCAGCCGAAGAATATATCAAAATGACCAAGAGTGCCCTCTTGGCCTAGAAAACAGCAACAGCTTCCCGTGGCCACGGTGCCCCAGATGGTGGCATATCCAACCACTACCTTCCAGCTGGTGCCCCAAACGCTTGCGACCCAATCGCCGGTGTTCACCTCAGTCTTTGAAAGCCAATCGATGACTTGTAGGCCAAAGTCTCGAGGTTCCTTTTGAGGGTCTTCTAGACGCCCCTTCAGGGTAACAAATGTGGACGTGGCCAAGGAGGCAAGTCCTCCAGCCAGCACTCGAAGTGAGATGCTACCGGTAGGAGGGAGACTTCTCCTCTTCCGGGATCGTTGGACCTTCGATCCCTGGGCCCAAAGCCTAATCAAGAACGGACTAGGGTGGAGTTGGAGCTCAACTCCACCAAACTTTCCTCAATTCTTCTAGCACTCAACCCCCATTCTGGAAGTATATGTTCAGGAATTCCTGAACAAAAGAGTTATACGGAAGGCAAAGTCCATCTGATTCCAAGGAAGACTATTTTGTGTTCCGAAGAAGGATTCGGGAAAGCTCAGAGTCATTCTGGATTTATCACCACTCAACAAGTTCATAGTGAACCACAAATTCTGAATGCTGACGCCTCAACACATAAGGACCCTTTTGCCCAAACGGGCATACACAGTCTCCATAGACATGACGGATGCGTACTGGCATGTTCCAATCAACAGTCAAGTTTCTTCCTACCTAGGGTTCAAACTACAGAAAAGAAAGTGCGTTTTCAGAGCCATGCCCTTCGGTCTAAACATAGCCCCAAGGGTATCCACCAAGCTTGCGATTGCAGTCATTCATCAACTACGCCTAAAGGGGATCCAGGTAGTACCCTACCTGGACGACTGGCTGGTGTGGGCAGCCTCCGAGGAAGAGTGTAGGCAAGCCTCCAAGCAATGATCCAGTTCCTGGAACACTTAGGATTCAAGATCAACTTGGAAAAGTCTCGTCTATTTCCAGTTCAAAGGTTCCAGTGGCTTGGCGTCCACTGGTATTTACAGTCACACTGCCTTTCCATTCCTTAAAAGAAGAGGAGATAGATAGCAGGATCTGTCAAGAGACTTTTTCAATCCGACAGGATATCAAGAAGGCAACAGGAGAGAGTATTGGGGTCCCTCCAGTTTTCCTCAGTGACAAATCCAATATTGAAAGCTTAATTAAAAGATGCATCAGGAGTTTGGAGAAACTACGCATCAAACGCTTGAAGAGATCTACAAAGACCAATTCCAAATCATCTGCGATCACAACTCAAAGCATGGTCGGAAGCCAAGAACCTGAAGAGCAAGGCACCTCTGAAACCACCTCCACCGGCAGTCATCGTTCACACGGACGCCTCAAATGAGGGGTGGGGAGGTCACTCTCATCCTTGGAGAGTCCATGGAACCTGGTCTCCCCTCCTCAAGGCCTTTCACATCAATTTTCTGTAAGCCATGGCAGTTCTTCTCTCTCTGAAGAAACTGGAACTTCGCTGCTCAATCCACATCCGTCTGGTTCTAGACAGCAAAGTTGTAATGAGATACCTAAATCGTCAAGGCTCTAGATTGCCTCACATAATTCAAGTGATACTGGCCATCCTCCGTCTAGCAAAGAAGAAGAGATGGCACCTGTCAGCAGTCCACCTTCAAGGGTTCCGCAATATGACAGCGGACGCTCTATCCAGGGTCAACCCGATAGAGTCAGAATGGTCCCTAGATGCAAAATCATTCTCCTTCATTTTACACAAAGTCCCGGGACTGCAGATAGATCTCTTCGCAATTCGCAACGAGCGACATGAAGCTACCCGGTATGTAGCCCCGTACGAGGATCCTCTAGCGGAAGCGACAGACGCAATGTCCATAGATTGGAACAGGTGGTCCAAGATCTACCTGTACCCTCCAACCAACCTTCTGCTGAAAGTCCTTGACAAACTGAGATCCTTTCGAGGGATGGCAGCAATAGTGGCCCACAAGTGGCCTAATAGTGTTTGGTTCCCTTTGATAACGAAACTACGCCTGAAGCTGATCCTGTTGCCGGACCCAGTTCTGACTCAGCAAGTGCAGAAATTGACTGTCTCAGCTACATCAGAGAAAACCCAGAACCTTCATCTCATGATTTTCTCGCACTAGCGGTCAAGAAACGGTTCGGGATTTCCAGGGACAGTATTAACTTCTTAGAAGAATACAAGTCAAGGTCAACAAGAAGACAATAAGAGTCTTCCTGGAAGGAATGGGTGGTCTTTGTCAAGGCGAAGAAACCTAAGGAGGTTTCTACAGATTTCTGCTTGTCCTTCTTCATCCATCTTCATGAACAAGGTTTAACAACCATCACGATTACTACATGTAATTCTGCCCTAGCCAGACCAATACTATATGCCTTCAAGGTAGACTTTTCTAATGAAATCTTCTACAAGATTCCATAAGCCTGCGCTAAACTTTGGCCCACAGCTCCTCCAAAGCCCATTTCATGGTCTTTGGATAAGGTTCTTCACTTAGCATCAAGTCTGAAAAATGAGGATTGCTCGCTGAAAGACTTTACTCAAAGGGTGATATTCTTATTTGCACTAGCCTCAGGAGCCAGAGTTAGCGAAATAGTGGCCCTCTCGAGGGATGATGGCCACATTAACTTCACAGACTCCGGAGAACTGAACCTCTTTCCGGACCCGACGTTTCTCGCCAAGAACGAGCTGCCCACTAAGAGATAGGGTCCCTGGAGAATCTGCACTCTGAAGGAAGAAGCATCCCTCTGCCCAGTGGAATGCCTAAAGGTCTATCTTCGTAGAACTTCAGACTTTAAGGGAGGTCAGCTTTTCAGGGGAGAGACGTCTGGTTCAACATTATCCTTGAAACAGTTAAGGGCGGAAATCCCCTATTTTATATGCAGAGCGGATCCAGACAGTACACTCGCAGGTCATGATCCGAGAAAAGTTGCCTCGTCTCTGAATTTCTTTCAGACGATGTTGTTTGAAAGCCTCCGTGCTTATACTGGATGGAAGTCATCCAGAGTTTTCTTCAAACACTATGCGAAGCAATTACAGAAAATAAAATTCCATGTGGTGGCGGCAGGCAGTGTTATAAAACTTGCCGCTTGATAACTGCATAGAACAGTGCACTAATTGGAACTTTTAGTGAAGGGTGTACATGATAGACTCGTAAGACATATCATGTTGAGTATTGGGTTTAGTGATAACACTATAGACTGTTCTCTCTACACAAGTGACATTAAGCATAATAGACTGACACAAGTGCCAGGCATACTTATATGCACAGTGTTCCTAGTAACAACAGAATACATAGTGAAACTTTATATTTCCCTTAGAGTGGCTAATGTTTTCCTTTTCAGGTGAAACTTATTTTAATTCTGTTATTACTCTTTATGCTTTTATGAAGAATTGTTCTGATTAAGATGTAATTGAATACATCCATGATTTCTATTTTTATAATATAAAATAGAAGGAATCTTTGCGTCTCCTTCGACTCAAACGTTCTAGATTAAGAATAAAGTCAGAGCATCCTTGATTCTTTTAATATTTAAGAAAATATTGGGGAACTAAGGTTAAGACTGTTCCAAGCAAACAGGTAGGAACTGTTTGTACTAAACTGTTTATTTTACTTAGCTAAGGTTTCCAACACGTATATAAACCTGTCTGTCTCTTAAAAAGTAAGTTAATCCTTTATTACACTCTTAGATAAATATTAACTTGCTTTCTGTCCGTATGTGGACAGATAATCATTTTATTAAAATTGGGGTTATAAGTCGGGGTGGAGAAAGGTGTGAATTTGATTGAGATATTTAGCGATTTTCTCAGGAGTATATATATATATATATATATATATATATATATATATATATATATATATATATATATATATATATATATATATATATATATATATATATATATATATATATATATATATATATATATATATATATATATATATATATATATATGCATACTGTATATATATATACCCATATATCTATCTATCTATCTATCTATACATATATATATCTATATATATACATATATATATATATATATATATATATATATATATATATATATATATATATATATATATATATATATAGAGAGAGAGAGAGAGAGAGAGAGAGAGAGAGAGAGAGAGAGAGAGAGAGAGAGAGAGAGAGAGAGAGAGAGAGAGAGAGAGAGAGATATATATATATATATATATATATATATATATATATATATATATATATATATATATATATATATATATATATATATATATATATATATATATATATATATATATATACTGTAAAAGAAGCAGGTAAAGGAAGAGAAGACTCTGAAGTAACGATCTAAGAATATTTTCTGGTATACCCTGGCATATCATTACCTATTAACTACCTTATGACATTTCCAATCCAATTTATGTAATCATACTTTTTTTTTTGCAGGGGCAGGATGGGTGGCGGGGGCGGGGGCAAATGGCTTTGATTCCTATAAATCGCTTTACCCATCTTTATTATTTCAGTGTTGCTACGGGAAAAAAGATCAATAAATATTCTTTGTATTCTAATTGATTAAATCACTCTCACCCCAACACAAAATTTTTGCTTATTCTTCCAAACCACTTTTCGTTTTTTGGAAAAAAACACAGACATGATAATATGCATAAAATAATTTTATTTTTTTTTAAATAATTTTTTGCAAATATTCTTGCTTTGATCTTGAAAACTTCTCATACTGAAATTTTATTCATGAATCATGGAAGGTAAATAGATTATCATATCTTTTATTCATGAATAAAATAGATAAATTCAACAATGATTATCAGTATTTCTTGTAATAGTAACTACATCTTGTATTAGTTTTGATATAAATTCAATTCTTAATTATATCCATTTGAGAATCTCGATTACAGAATAAAACAAATTAGTATCATGTTAATTATACAGTACGTGATTTGATTCGCATGACTCTTTATATTAATTGACATCAAACTTTGGACTTTGAAGCTCATTGATTTTGATTTAACACATTTAGTAACATAATTTGTAGTAATATTTTGCGACGTTAAAATGACATTTAATAAATTTCTCTTAATAGGCAATTAAAATAAATGTATAGTTCGGCTTTTAATAATTTAACTATCTTTTTACGAGCAAGGTAATTATAAATTCTGTTAACTTTTTAACAAAATCAATATATCAATTTGTCAGTCCTTAACTAATAAGAAACCCTAATTACTTTACAAAAAAAAAAAAAATGTTATCAGAATCTATAATTCCTTCCTCATCATCATCATCATCATCCCCATCATCTTCACCTACGCCTATTGACGCAAAGGGCCTCGGTTAAATTTCACCAGTCATCCCTATCTGGAGCCTCTATCAATACTTCTTAATTCTTCATCTCCTACTTCATAGTTCCTAGTCCTCAGCCATATAGGCCAGGGCCTTCCAACTCTCATACTAAGATCTAATCGGAAAGCTTCAGAATTTCGTCAAAATAGTTTTATTCAGTTTTATATTATTGTTTTTATTTAATTTGCTTCATATTACATCTAAAACCTCTTTTGGCCTTTGACCCTGAGCTTTTTGCAAAATTATTTTGCAGGTTTTCCCTCTCTGCAAAATTATCTCTGTTTAACAAGGTCTATTGCATTATATTCTTATTAAACTTTTCCTAATCTTAAAGCAGCCTACAAACCTATATTCATTTTTGATATCATATTGTCATACTCTTCAATAATTATGAAATTGTGAAGTACATGATAGCATCATTATTATCCAGTAATTTTTTTTTAAATATACTTTTTCAATTATTAGGAATAATTAAAAATTTTTTGCGTTGGAACTCTACTACGGGATAATCTATTTCGTAATATAATTAAATATTGTATTTCCCCCTATTCAAAAGGTAATAAAATATTGATAAATAAACTTTTCCGTAAAATATATTTTGGCATTTAGAATAAATAAGAGTGTGGAGGAAATATTTCAAAGGGTAAAGAAATTAAAAGTAAGGTGATAAACATCATAATACTTAATTATAAAAATGTAAGTGTCAGAGGATGATTGTAAAGTTATGAAAGCAGAAAATCCCCGCCCCCTTCAAAAAAGACACACACACACACACATATATATATATATATATATATATATATATATATATATATATATATATATATATATATATATATATATATATATATATATATATATATATATATATATATATACATATATATATATATATATATATATATATATATATATATATATATATATATATATATATATATATATATATATGTGTGTGTGTGTACACACTATATATATATATATATATATATATATATATATATATATATATATATATATATATATGTGTGTGTGTGTGTGTACACACTATATATATATATATATATATATATATATATATATATATATATATATATATATATATATATATATATATATATATATATATATATATATATATATATATATATGTGTGTGTGTGTGTGTGTACACACACTATATATATATATATATATATATATATATATATATATATATATATATATATATATATATATATATATATATATGAGGAATGTAAAAATAAAAAGGAAAACATATTGGAGAATCTTATTATTTTCCCCAAAGCATTTATGATTAAAATTATTCAGTGTAAAAGCTATTAAAGGTAAGGACACAAAGAGATGGCAGCGACTGACTCGTAAAAAGAGATAAGTGAAAATTGGAACATTTCTTGTTCGGAAACTTGAATATAAAAACGCATGGGTCAATCGTTAACGAATTTCCAGAGGAATTATGAATTGATTTTTTAGGTTCATGACATTCAAGGAGTTATTTCTTTTACAAAATCCACCTATTTACGTTTAAATTTGCATAACATTTGTAAGTAAAACAGCATATACAAAAAAAGTTGTATACATTTTTTTTCAGCGCTTGTTTCACTCCAATTCGTAATTTTTTGTAAATTTTCCAAGGACCTGGATATTTTTTTTTTTTTTTTTGCTTATGATCTACCTTTAATCTGTGGGGCCAATGAACCAGGTAGATGCTACGCAAACTAATTGAGGTATAAAGCAGAAATCATCATCATGAACCACAGACGAATGCAATGCTTTGCTTCGTCGTCGGTCAGCGGTAGGGGAAGATGCCTGCACCAACAGTCAATCAGCGACGAACTTGCAAACCGTGGATCGGCTCCATTTGCCTGCTAGGATGAAACAAACTTCAGCTAAGCTACAACCCTAGTTAGAAAAGCTGGATATTATAATCCTCATAAGGGCTTCAACAAGGAAAAATAGCCCTTTAGAATCGGGGTAAATTTCTCCTTGTTGAAGAACTAAAAAAAGAAAAAAAAATATTTCTTTATAGATATTTGTATTTTAAATTCCATCACGTGAAAGTATTTTTCTCTTTTTCATTCATATTTATGAGAATAAATTCGAATCTCCGTTGAAAGCTCGATTTTTTAATATAAATGATGAGCTGTAGTTAACGGTAGAAAAATAAATTGAAATCTTTATACGAAAAATTGGAGTGGAAAACTGTACTATAGTAAAATGAAAAGAAAACCAATATTTTTTTTTTTTTTAAATAATTAAGTAATTAAGGGAGACTAAACGGATTTCTTTGAAAATGGGAAATTTAACTAATTTTTTATTCATTCGGTGATAAAAAGGATTTATCTAGTATTCAAGAAAAAAATAAATGTCTTGTCATAAGTTTAATCTTAATTCTAATGAAAAGGGTATGACTTTTTATCATGAAGTCAATGAAGGTTTTCTACTCTAGATTCGAGAAAATAATAAACATGACTTAGTAATTACAATTATAAGTCCAATAGTATTTATTCTGATTCTTTATTATTTCATCATTGTTATTCAAGATATTTTACATTCATAATGATATAGAACGTAAAAAAAATTACATATTAACATTAAAGAAAATTTAGCAGAGTTTCGTATTATATTCAGAATTTATTAAAAATTCTGAGTTTTTTGGCATTACAAAAACTTAAAACAAAGCTCAGAGAATTATATAAGTAACATAGGAAAAATTGGTTAAGTAATATGTTGGTCAAAAATTAAGAAATCGTTTCAGAGTTGTGATTGGCAACGTCTCTGACTGGTGATCACTATACGCGGGGTTCGAGACTACCTCAAACTCGATAGTTCCTTTAATGTGTGTAACCTCACCACCCTCGTGAGATAAATATAGTGCGTGTGGGTTTGGGGGAGCCTATAGGTCTATCTGTTGAGTCATCAGCAACCAAGGCCTGGCCCTCCCAGGTCGTAGCAGGGGTGGAGATTGGGCTTGGGCGTTGATCATATGTATATACTGTCCTATATATATGGTCACTCTCTAAGACATTGTCCTGCTTGTTAGGGCAATATCACTGTCCCTTGCCTACGCCATTCATGGGCAGCCTTTAAACACAAAGCGACTGTTCTCCAATGTAATAAATATACATTTTAAACATTATTGAGGATTATTTGAGCAAAATGTAGCACACCATGTTTAGACAGTGTAAAAGATATTTTGTTCTTGGGCACAGAGGCTACTCTATGTAAGGTTACGAAAACCTAATAAATTCTTTCTCAACTTCTTTTCGGACAAGAAAAATACTTTCACTTTTGAAAAATGGTCTCTCCTTTACGCATGATGAAAAATGCCTTAAATTTTTTGACGATATTTCATATATTTGTTACATAATAATAGATTTATCTATATAGTTTATTTCATTATCAGCACTGCTGGTCAGAGGCCTCAGACATGTCCTTATTTGTGGTTTGGTAAACTTTCCTCACCTTGTTGGGCATTGTGCATTGGTGATGGTGGGAGACCTTTGCTGATCAGGGCAATACACAAACTCTTTTACCACGTTTAAGTAGCTACACTTATGTATATATTTTTGGGCTCAAGCCAAGTCGTCCTGATGGAAGTTTCCTATAAGTAGCTTACTAAGGGATATACCCAGAGAAATTACCTTTAGGTCTCCAGAATATCCTTATATTTTCTCTTAAGGATATTGCATAATCAGGGGACGTATGCTTGATACGACACATTGCGATCTTCACCCCGAATAGCGTTTTCGCCTCGAGGGGGAAGAGTGGCAAATTTGGAAGGGGAGCCGTTATCAAGATTACCGTATTTCCCATACTACTATTGAGTATCAAGATGTTGCCATATTCAAGATGGCGGTTATTCCTATTTCTGTAGCGATTCGCACAGTGGTGTTCCCTGTTGATCTAATCTTTTTGATCGATTTTGTGAAGATTATTATGCAATCTCCTGCTTCTTTCGCCTCTGTAAAGTTGAGTATTAATTCTTTATAGTGTATATATTTCTATCTACTGTTTCATAGTGAAATTAGAGTAATTTATTGGGCCTGTTACCAGAGGCGCCATGGGCACTGTCGTTCGTTAGGCATGTGTTATTTAGTTAGCAGAGTGAATTTCCTGGTTGAAATAGAATTAATAAATTATGAAAGCTATTTAAGCATATTTATACATGTAAAGATATTTATGGTATGCATAATTTTCCTCTTTCTTTGTCGATCGTATACGTTAGTTTTGGTGATTTAGGTAACCAAGATCTCGTCTTGCCTAGGTTACCTAGCCTAGGCAATGTAGTATATTTTCAGACATTTCCCCGTTTACCCTTGTGTATCATTTTATTGAATCTAAGGGAGATAGTATCTCCTAGAATTATATAAATCGATACTTGTCTCCTGTGGAGTGTTATGGGCAATCCCTCTCCCCATCTTAGTGCTGCCGCAGGCGGCAACCTTTTCTGGTCTTACCATAGAGTAGTTCACTCCAGTTTGACTAGGCCAGGGTTTTTCTGTCTCACACCTTTGCCGGCGAATGTCTGGCTTTGGTTTTGACAGAATCTCAGAGGATTCAGTCTTTTGGCCGGCGGCATGTCGGCGAGTTGAGTAGTCACTCCCCGGCTGGCATATAGACGCCGGCATAAGAGGCTAAGCCTCCCTAAACCGCACCTGGGGTGGTGGTATGATGCCCCCCCTTCTTCCTGCGGTTTAGAAGACTAGTTTTTTGCTGGCAGACCCTAGGCTGAAGAATAGAGATTCTTCTGCCGCCTAGGATGGCGCCAGCACTGATACGATGTTTCTTCCTTGTTGGGAGGGGGAGGCAAACCTCGCCGTCCCCTCATAACTATTTCGGCAGACCCTAGGTTCAAGAATAGACATTCTTCTGCCATCTAAGACGGCGCCGATACTGAAACAGAGTTTCTCCCTTGTGTAGTGGGGGCGGAAACTTTGCCGCGGCCTTCTACACTTTATACAGGACCCTTTCCCCTACCCCTCTCTGTCCTTTTAACTACGGCCGTCGTCCTGCTACCTCAACGCTTGCCGGCGGGTTGCGAGGCCGGCCGGGCTCCTACATAGCAGTTGTTTAGTCACTCAGCTCTCCCTTATGGACAAGGATCCGGGAAGGTTGTGCTGGCCATGATGGCTGCTGGTGGGAGACCCTTCTGTCACCAAGGTTCTTCAGTCCTCCCTTGGACTGCCGTCCACAAGTTCTGTAACTGCCACCCAGGGCGACGCCGACAGGTACTTACTCAGTCGGCGGCACGCCGACTGTACCAGTGCTGCCGTGTACTAACCAGTTAGCCATATGCCGGCCGGACTATGCCTGCAACGGTCCTTGTGGTTGGATAGAAGCCTGAATGATGCATTCTCTCCTTCCATTTGAAACTTCTTTCTATAGGAAGGCGGTAAGTTATATACTTACATCTTTATTAAGTGTAAACATAGATAGTAATAAGGCAGTGCTTCACTCCATGCTTTTTCTCTCTCTCTATCAGCCAGTGCCGTCAGGTTCGAACCTGCCCGGTAGCATGCCGGCCAGGCTGGCACCGTCATATACTTACTCAGTCGGCGGCATGCTGACTGTACCAGTGCTACCGGGTACTAACCAGACGGCCATATGCCATCCAGATAGTGCCGTCAGGGACTAACTATGCCGGCTATATGCTGGCTGAATTACAGTATATGATTATACAGTAGTCAAAATTTTTGCAGTAGAGTATACGTTGCAGATAGAAAACTACTGTATATATTATACAGTAGTTATTTTCCTATATATCCTGTGTATCCTTGCCCAGTCTTTGGCTCAGACCAATCATATATTGAAAGAATAGAATTCCTTCAATACTCTCATTAGAAATCAGTTTTTAATAATTTACCCTACAATATTAAATCTTTTAGAAGGGCCAGTGCTAGTACACTTTCTACCCTTAAAGATTAGAATCCTTATGTTGGAGCTTCCTTGATCAGGAAAATCTATGGTTTTAATATTGGAAAGGAAGGTTACAGCAATTGGCTGAGTGGGCTCAACAAGTATGAGTCTTTTCTATTACTAGTCCAGTCTGGACCGGTCCGCCAGGTGCTAGCCATTTCGGCAACGCACCGGCTGTACTATAGTATATAATGATACAGTAGCCAGTATATCTGCAATATAGTATATAGTGCAAACAGAAAACTATAGTATTATTATAGAATAGTGAATTTCCAACACATCTTGTGTACATTTATGCAGGCTTTTTCTGAGACCGAACCTATATTGAAAGAATAGAATACATTCAATGTTCTGATTAGTAATCAGTTAATACTTACCCCACAATATTAAATAATGAAAGGGTCAGTGGCAGTGTACACTTCTTTTATCCTTAGAGGTTAGAACACTTTTCTTTTGAGTTGCCCTGATAAAGGAAACTCTTTAAATTTAATATTGGGCCAGGCAATTGGCTGGAAGAGATACACAAGTAGGTGGCTTTCCCTATACTTTCTAGTTTACTATCCTAAGATATAATAATCAAAATATGATTAATTGTACATTTGTTTATCACGTGAGATAAACAATCGTATACTCATTTTGTTTTCCTTTCGTTATAGGAGGAGCCATAGATGAAATCCGATGCCGTCTTCTGCAATCTTAGGACTGAGTACGTTTACGGTCATAAGCTTGCATGTCTCATGCCCCCTGCAATATTATCACCGAATCACTGCAATATTGAGACCCCCAAGTCTGCAATATCTGCTGGACCTTAGTGGCCGAAGGTTTTGATGGCCCCAAGTCAATGGAGTCTATGAAAATTGGTAAATGGGTTCCAGAAGAACTCTCCGGGACCATACCTACCTAATGATAGGATGCGTAGCTTACTGTTCCTGAAAGAGATTAGTGAAATGGTGGTGCAACAAGCACGACTCGTACCTCCCTGCATCTAGATTGCCATCGAGTCAGAGGGCAGGAAGGCACCTCTGGAAGAAGATGACGATGTCGGGTCGAAATTCCTTCCCTCTGAGCCTGTCCTGGAGCCGGTAACCTTGACATCTTCACCTTCTACCCCCCTTTTAGACAAAATGAGCCAGTCACTGGCCCAACTTGCGTGTCTAATGAAAAACTTTCGCAAATAAGGCAAAACAAAGGAAGCGATATTCAAGAGAGAGCTCTGTGAAGCTCCACTCATTGCCTCCAGATGGTCATTTAAGCCATCCAGAGACCAAGACCTCCCAACAAGGTCGAAAACCAATCCCTGGAGGTATGCGGAACTTATGCCGATATGGGACAGCAAACTCTACATCTCAGAGAAGATGGGAGGTGTCCCTTTAGATGAAATTCAGTTTTGGTCAAGCTTTAACGCTTTCCCTGATTGCTTCATTCGACTGAAGCATGAACCAACGTCAGAAAAAGAGACGGAAGCGAAGGAAGTCATGGTTCTCGACCACGATAAGGCACAGGCTCTCTTGTCAAGTAGCCTGAGAAAGGCGGGTTACTCAGTGTTGAAAGTGTCCCCCTTGAGTAAGAAACACCCTACCTTTCTTGCTCCTGCTTCAATAGCATTCCCCTTTACGTAGAAGTGGAGGCAGGCTAACCATGCCCTGTACTTGAGGAAGGCCTCTATCACTAGCCTTGCCAATGCAGGAGAAGGATTGGAAGGAAGTCCTCTTAACCTTTTCAGTAGGGAAACTGGACGCGGACATCGCTAAATGACAGTTTAGCGAGAATCTCCCTAAACTTTTTGAGTTTCTCTTGTGCAAGGAACAAGAGACAAAGGAGAGACTTGCGGCCTCCTTCCCCCTACAAAACTGCATAAAGATGTGTGCAGCTCAACGATTTACCCCAGACATGCTCATGGTCATGGCCAAAATGCATATGGCCATGTTAGTAAAAGACCTATATGCCTCTATGAAGGCTAGGAGAGCCTGTATAGAGTTCTTGTTTGCTGCTGCAACAGTGAAACATGAACCCAGGAAGCTGATATCTTCCTACATGAGGGTTAAAGACTTCTTTCCAAACGAAGTAATCGAAGAGGTAGTCAAGAAAGCCACTACAAAGAATAGGAACCTTCTCCAGGAGTGGGTCATCTCTTCAAAGAAGAAGTCTTCACCGGATGTGGGTCCCCAACCTAAAAGGAAGACAAAGAAGTCTAGACTTTTTCCTCGGTCTTCTCAACAACATCCCACAGTTTCTATGACTGCGGTGCCCCAGGTAGGCGGTCGAGGAGGTAAACCCTCTGATCAATCGAAGCAAAGAGATGCTTCAGGTAGGAGTTATGCTCCAATAGCATCGTTGGACCTTCGATCCTTGGGCCCAAGGCCTAATGAAGACTTGACTAGGATGGAAACTAGACATGTCTCCACCATCATTTCCTCAACTCTTCCAATACTCTAACCCTGTATTAGAAGTGTATACCCTATAGCTCAGGAGCATACAGGTTATAAGGAAGGCAAATTCCATCAAATTCCACGGAAGGCTTTTTTCTGTTACCGAGAAGGACTCAAGAAAACTCAGAGTCATTCTGGACTTATCGCCACTCAACAAGTTCATAAGGAACAGCAAGTTCAGGATATTAACCCTTTTACACATAAGTACCCTATTATAAAAAGGGGCATTCACAGTCTCAATAGACCTGATAGATGCCTATTGGCAGCTTCTAGCCAGTCGCCCCCTCTCCTCCTACCTACGATTCAAGTTACGGAAGATAAAGTATGTTCTAAAAGCCATACTCCTCGAACTAAACACGGTCCCAAGTATCTTCACGAAATTGTTGGACGCAGTCGTGCAATAACCATGCCTAGAAACTGTTAAGGTAACAAAGTACTTGGACAACTGGCTGTTACGGGCAGCACACAGAAGCGGTTGGTCTGCAAGCATAAAAAGAAGGTACCCAGTTCCTGGAACATCTGGGATGCAAAATCAACTTCAAGAAGTTCCGACTCTCTCCAGCTCATAGGTTTCAATGGCTGAAAAACCATTGGAACCCGATGTCACATTGTGTCTCCTTTCCCTTAAGGAAGAAAAAGGAGATCACAGGGTCGGTCAAGAGACTACTGTAATCCGACAGGATTTCAAGACGCTAACAGGAAAGAGTACTGAACTTTCTCTAGTTCGCAGCAGTAACAGACCCAGTTCTAAGAGCACAGGTGAAAGGTGCATCAGGAGTCTGGAGAAGATATGCATCAAACGCTAGAAGAGATCTAAACGGACCGATATCGGTCTTACCTTGATCACATCTCAACCCATGGTCGAAGGCCAAAAGCCTAATGAGGACCATGCCCTTGCAACCACCTCGACCATAGGAGATCATGGATGCCTCGGCGGAAGAAAGGGGATTTCATTTCCATCAGAGGAAAGTCCAAGGGACTTGGTCGTCTATGTTCAAGGTTCTTCTCATCTACATTTTGGAAGCCATGGCAGTCCTTTTGACGTTGGGGAACTCTCTCTATGCATATCAGCCCTCAACAGGCTAATATTGGACAGCGAAGTGATAGTGAGATGTCTGAAACGACAAGACTGGAGATCGTCCCATATAATCTATGTAGTACAAACCATCCCTTACCTAAAGAGAGGGCACCTATCAGCAGTTCACTTACAAATGATCCGCAATGTGACAGCAGATGCTCTACTCAGGCTCAAGCTAATAGAGTTTGAATGGTCCACAGACGCAGACCCGGAAATGCAGATTGACATCTTCGTGATGAGCGTCATCAAGAAACTACCTCGATATGTAGCCCCATACGAGGACCCTCTAGAGGAGATAACGGACACCATGTCCCTAGTTTGGAACACATGGACCCGGAAATTCATGTTCCTTCCATCCAATCTCCAGCTGAAGGTCCTCAACACGCTGAGATCCTTCCAAGGAACAGCAGCTCTAGTGGCACCCAAAAAGCCCAAGAGCAACTGGTACCCTCTCGTGAGGAAACTGAGGCTGCGGCTGGCCCTTGCACTGAACCCAGCACTATCTCAAAGAGTTCAGAAGTTAATTGTGTTCAATTTATCACAGAGAACCCAAAACCTTCATTTCATGATTTTCTCAGCCTAACGGATAAGAATAGATTTGGGATCTCAGAAGGCAATATAAACTTCCTAGAAGAATACAAGTCTAAGTCAACTAAAAGACGATATGAATCGTCTTGGAAAAAGTGGGTTGCTTTTATTAAAGCAAAAGGACCGAAAGAGATTTCAATACACTTTTGTCTGTCCTTCTTTATCCACCTTCATAATCAAGGTCTGGCAGCTAACACGATAACTACATGAAAGTTAGCCTTGACTAGACCTCTTCTATATGCCTTTCAAGTGGATCTGACGAACGAAATCTTTAACAAGATCCCGAAGCAATGCGCTAAGCTTAGGCCTGCAGCTCCTCGGAAGCCCATCTCTTGGTCTTTGGACAAGGTCCTACATTATGCTTCATCTGTGAACAATGAAGATTGTTCTCTCAAGGATCTAACCCAGAATGTTATTTTCCTGTTCGCTATAGCCTCATGGGCTAGAAGTAGTGAAATAGTAGCCCTATCAAGAAATGAGGACCACATTCAGTTAACAGAAGTGGAGAACTGAATCTATTTCCTGATCCAGCTTTTCTCGCCAAGAACGAGCTACCCAATAAAAGATGGGGTCCCTCGAAAATCTGCCCTCTGAAGGAAGATGTTTCTCTATGACCAGTGGAGTGTCTAAAGGTCTATCTTCGTAGAACTACAGACTTCAGGGGAGGACAGCTCTTCGAAGGAGAAACCTCAGGATCAAACTTATCCCTAAAACAACTGTGGGCGAAGCTCACCTACTTCATTCGCAGAGTGGATCCTCAGAGTACACCCGCAGGTCATGATCGGAGGAAAATTGCTTCATCACTGAACTTTTTTCAGTATATAGACTTTGGGCGTCTTCGCTTATTTACTGGATGGAAATCATCCGGAGTGTTCTACAAACACTACACTAAGCGAGTCCATGAACTGAAACATTATGTGGTGGCGGCAGGTAGTGTATTAAAACCTGTTGTCTAATGCTGCGATGAACAGTTAATTGATGAGGAATGTCAATCAGGATGAAAAGGTGTCAACACTTCCTGGTGACACTAAGACTGTTCAAAATCTCAGGTGTTGAATTTTACAGATAACACCTGTGCCAT
>NC_090756.1:61129541-61139541 GCF_036898095.1 Palaemon carinicauda
AATAATGAGCAATTAAATTAAAATATTTTAATGTCAGTAACAACAATAGAAAATTTCTGCAATTAAGATTTTAAAACTTGAACTTTTGAATAATATTCTGAGTAAGCTTTCTAATCTAGAATAGAAATACCGAAGTGACTTTCATTTAAATAGATTTCTGAATTCATATAATTTTCCCATGCATTTCAAAATCGGGGTAAATCGCATTATAAGTTGTTTAAATATAGAATCGTATCTTTTTTATTAGGCTACATCAGAAAAAAACAAAGCAGATAAACAGAAAACAAATGGAATTTATGGTAAGAAAGCTTCCGCAGGATTAAGTTGGAACCATCAACGAATAAGAAAAGAAATAGAGGACGTAATGATTGCTAATAAAGACTGGAATGGGGGGAATAGGATAACGAAAGATTGAAGCTTACATCGAGAGACAGAATAGAGAAAGTTGATAAAGGGGAAAATATTAAGGATATTTGTGAAACGGAGGAAAGTACTCAGATAGAGAAATAAAAAGAAAGCCATTAAACCTGTGGTAGAAACAAGGGTTATCAGTTTTTTTCTTTTTTTTTTTTACAGAGAAAATTAGTTCCACAAAAAAACCTATTATATCGGATCATCTCTCTCTCTCTCTCTCTCTCTCTCTCTCTCTCTCTCTCTCTCTCTCTCTCTCTCTCTCTCTCTCTCTCAAAGCTGGATAAATGGTAAACCATTGTTTGCCCCTTTGACGGGAAAATGCCTATAGGTATCCCGGCAGTCGGGAAAATGGTTGTTTTTGTGTGACGTGTCCAAGGTCAATTTCTGTTTGAAGGAACCCAAAAAGAAGGACTGGAATACTTTAAGAAACTCTTTTTTGGTCTATTTACTAATTTATTCATTTATCCATTCATTTTCTAGTTATGTTTTGTTATCACGAATATTTGTGTATATTTTGAATACTTTTTATTTTAAATTAATTACTTTAATGTAAAGTATATTGTTGTTATTGTTTACTGAAAATTCCGACGCCCTTTTGGTGTGATAAACTATTTCCAAATAAACTAAAAAAATAAACTTTTCTGATTAGAGAGTTAGATATGGTTCTCTAAGTTGTATGATTCGATATGGAATTTTGTTAAATCTAATATTATAAGATAAAAACAAAATCTGTGAAACAAGGATGTATTTTTTACACAGATGATGATATTCTAAATATTATTTGCTTTATTTTACAGCTAAGTGTTATATGGGGATTAGTCTCTAATATTGAAACTTATGGTAAGATCTAGAATTTTTGGTGATGCGAGATGTATTTTAACTATAAATAACAAATTCAATATCAGATGTTTCTTCGGGTAATTAAAAAGCCTACATATACCCCCTATGAATAGAGAATTTTATATCAAATTATTTTCAACTGTTGATATAAAACTTGATATAAAAAACTTTTCTTAAATAATTGATAAAATATGTTATAAACCATGTCCTTAGATAATAAAAAATACACTAAATTTTATAATTATCAATGAAATATTTAATATCACTAGTATACTGGATAATACAAAAACTACAGATTTCAACAATGAGTAAGAAATTTGATATCAAAACTTTCTCAAAATAATTGAAAAAAAATACGCAATCTAACTATTAATAAGGAATATAATATCATATCATCTCTCTCTCTCTCTCTCTCTCTCTCTCTCTCTCTCTCTCTCTCTCTCTCTCTCTCTCTCTCTCTCTCTCTCTCTCTCTCTCAAAGCGGGATATAAAAAAAGTATGAGTTACTATCCGGAATAATTTGGCAGATGAATGAACGGGTAAAACAGGTAAAAAGTAATTTATTATTACTTACTTCTACCTAAACGACATTTATTATTATTATTATTATTATTATTATTATTATTATTATTATTATTATTATTATTATTATTATTATTATTATTATTATTAGCCAAGCTACAACACTAGATTGAAAACTAAGATGCTATAAGCCAAAGGGCTACAACAGGGAAAATAGCCCAGTGAAGAAAGGAAACAAGTAAATAAATAAGGAAATGAATGAACGATATAAGTAATAAAAATTAAAATAAACTATTTCAAGAAACATTTACAACATTAAAACAAATAATTCATATATAACTTTAAAAAGACTTATGTCAGCCTGTTCAACATAAAAACACTTGCTGCAACCTTGAACTTTTGAAGTTCTACGGATTCAACTACACGATTAAGAAGATCATTCCACAACTTGGTGACAGCTGGAATAAAACTTCTAGAATATTGTGTAGTATTGAGCCTCATGATGGAGAAGGCCTGACTATTAGATTTAACTACAATGCCTATTATTACGAACCGGATGGAACTGTCCAGGAAGATCTGAATGTAAAGAATGGTCAGAATCATGAAACATGAATGCAACATGCATAATGAACTAATTGAACGACGGTGCTAAAGATTAATATCTACATCAAAAATTTAATAGACAGTAAGTTCCTGTCCAACTAATTAAGATTAGAATCAACAGCTGAAGAATCACTCCTAAAATTTAAAAAGGGTCATACAATGTTAACGAAACACTACCAATGCTGAAATTCGGATATTAACATTATCAACACAGTCTAAGGCAACACTAAAATGAAGGCCAATCATACGAACATCCTAACCATAATCAAGGGATTTCTGTAAAACATTGGAAGTTGGAAGAAGGACATCACATGCTGTAAGGCCTATACGATAACCAAATTGTAAACTCGGGAACAGATGATTACCTTCAGCAAACCTATTAAGACGTTTTGCCGAAAGATCTTCAAACTGTTTAGATAACATGAGAGTTATGGAAATGGTGGTGGTGGGGGGGGGGTTAATAAGTTAGACTTGATCTACCGCAAACACATTTATATAGTGAAGTAACATTACCAATTCTCAAACAATAGTTAAAAGCTCCTCTTCTTGTTAACTAGCGTAAAAATAACAAATAACTTGGAGCTAAGAAATGTGCATTCTTCTTAAAAAACAAAGGAAGAATACTATTTGGGTCTACACCTCCATTAGCATCATGTTCCATCAACAGAACTTGAATTTCACGAGATCAAAACCTTAAACTACTTAGTTTAGTCTCAGGAAAACAGGAATGAGGATATTCGAGTTTCTTATTACTCTGCTTACTGTCAAACACATCAGGCAAAAGGGTTGCATTTCCCTTTGGACCGTGAATGACTGATTCGTCTGGTTTAAGTAAACTTAGAACAATTGCATCTACACCAAAGACTGCATATTTTGGGGCCGGTAGCCTAATGCCGTTATTTAAGAACAAGATTTGACAGCCATGCCATTTAATGAGGTGATCACATAGGATTTTTGTTTCTGTCCTTTGGTTTTACGACACCAGGAGGAATTATCCTTAAAATTAGTGTTTTTCAAATTTTATCTTTTCCCTTAATAATTAATATCAAATCCTGGATTACTACCCAATATACACGTGATGCAGAACTCAAATAATATGAGGAGTTATTCCAAAGAGTCATTTTTTTGCTAGATATGAATATTCTCAGTATGGTAAAAAAAAATCAACTATAAAAATTAGGGGAAATTTTAAGAAAAAAAAATCCGAAAAAATGGAAAAAAAAGGCAACATCTGATTGTTTTTTAATATCTTTCTAAGATTATAGAGCGAAATTCAATGATATAACTTTAAAACTAAGGGAAGAGATAGTTTAGTTTGGAGATTCTTGCGTTTAAAGTTTTTCTTTGTATTTTTACAAAGTCAGTATCAATAAGTCCTGATTATTGTGAATTTTTTTTAGGGGGATATTAATAAACGAAAACCAAGATCTTTATCATAATTCAATCATAAATGAAGGTCCTTTGTTCAATATCTTGATTCGTTTTGCTCATGTGAGGCAAGGGGACCGCTCGTCAATCCCCACCACACTTTCTTTCTATGCGTCACAAGCAATATTATCCTCCTCTGAACTCTTAATAAAGCGAATTTTCTTTTTCCTTAGGTTAGCAAGATGCTGAAATTTTCTTTGACTTCTTGAAATGACAAAATTCTTGCCGAAAACGATGAAAAGAAACGTAAAAATTGATGAATACCATAGGACAAACTCAGCCATGTACTTCCTATGAGGTTTGTGGTAGGACTGACGGGCGAGAGGTGTAATCTACTTGTTACTTGAGGAAGCTATACAGATGCCATTGTTCACAATCTCTTTTACATTAAATGTAATAATTACTAAAATTTACGATGGCAGAAGAAATACAGCATTTTCTTGTACGGACAATTTTTTTTAGTTCATCGAGTTACTTCTACTAATTACCCTGTAACTATGCAAATAAGAGGAATTTAGACAAAATATTTTAGATATGCATTCTCCAGTGCCATTCGAAGCTCAGCGGATTTTTTTCAGGATTTTGTGCCGTTCTTCCTATACTTCCATACATTGGCCTTCCGGCCGGACCCTTAAGGGTAGTCCACTACTTATGTTCCTGGGTTGTACCAGAAAGGTTTTCTCTCATGTTTAAATTATATTCCTTTACAGTTGAAGCATAAACTCTCTGAGCAAAAGCTATAAGATGAGTATACTTATTCCAGGTCAAATCTGATCTGTTACCCTTCCAAAGATGATAGGCCTCCTGCTTCTCCAAACTAGCACATCTGCAATCATCATTGAAGCATAGATTGTCCTTTACTCGGTACCCTAGCACACGAGCAAGGATACGCCTATCAATTATGTTAAGCAGATTCGCATTCAAAGGGACAACAGGATTAACACTACTATACAATTATGACCAATTCTAGCCCAAAGGATCATGCAAAATGAGATTTCATATAAAGTATGATACATCAGGTCCAATTGAGAGAGTCTTAGTAAAAGTACAACTTACCCTAAATGGCTGTTGTAATTATGACGAGGAGTAGATGAGAGCGAGGAACCCAATAGTTTAAAGACCTATTGTCTTTATGATAATTGTGCTTTTTGCAATCGAGCGCTGGAATCGGGAGATTTGCTTGAATTAACTACTCGCTCAATTTGCATGAAATCAGTGCAATATTAATAAGTGATCTACATTTTGGAATAGTTCCCAGTTATATGTATTTGTATTTTGTGTTGCAATAATTATTGAGGCATTTGTATTTTGTGTTACAATGATGATCAAGGTACTTTTTATATTAAGTTGCAATAATGATGAAGGTATTTTCATCTTGTGTTTCGATGATCATCAAGACATTCTTATTTTGTATTGAAATAATGATCAGAGTATTTTCTTTTTTTGGTGTTGCGATGATGGTAAAGGTATTTCCATTCTGTGTTGCGAAGATGGTCAAAGTATTTTTAATCTCTGTTGCGATGATGATTGAATTGAAGTATTTTTACTTTTTGTTTCGATGATGATTGAGGTATTTCTATTTTGCGTTTCGAAAATGATCGAGGTATTTATATTTTGTGTTGCAATGATGAGCAAGGTTTTATCATTTTGTGTTTCGATGATGATCAAGTTATTTACATTTTGTGTTGCGATGATGATCGATCTATTTAATCTTTTTTTTTTGCGATGATGATCGAGATATTTTTATTATGTGTTGCAATAATGATTGAGCTATTTTCATTTGGTATTGTGATGAAGATTAAGCTGTTTTTATTTTGTGTTGCGATAATGATACAGCTATTTTCTTGTGTTGCAATGATGATCGAAGTATTCTTTTTGGATTTACAATGATGATCGAGCCCTTTTTTTTTGTTATTATGATGATCGAGACTTTTTCGCTTTGTTTTGCAATGATGATCGAAGTATTTTAATCCTTTGTTGCATTGATGATCGACGTATTTTTATTTTGTGTTGCAATGATGATCGAGAACAACACTAAATGAACAGTATTATCATAGACGTTTGAATGAACAATAATAGTAAACGGGTCAGATATGAACCTCTTTATAAAATATTTGTTTAGGAGTTTGAATTTATATTACTTTTTTGTTCAATGTAGGAATGATAAATATAGGAAAATATATACATATTTTAATGCTAATGAGAATATTTTTTTTCTATTGTGATTAAGAAGTATTGATTATGTATTTGCTCAAATATATTGAAATCTAGTATGATAATGATAACCTTTCTCTCTCTCTCTCTCTCTCTCTCTCTCTCTCTCTCTCTCTCTCTCTCTCTCTCTCTCTCTCTCTCTCTCTCTCTGTAGTACGTTCTTTTAGTCATAAGTAATGACTCCTGCTATACATTGTATCGAGTAAATCCTCCTATAGTTTTCACGATAATGTGTCGATGTCCGAGAAAAATCTTACGAATAATATTAGTTTCTTCAAAAATTACAAAGTATTTTATTAAAGTAAGGACATAGAATGAGATCAGTTTTATAACTATTTAGAACATTCATTGGATTGTTTACAAGAACTCTAGAAGATAGTACTGACAAAACTTTTGTTTATTTATGGTGTTAATAGATAGGTAAGTGATGAAAAATTTTGCATATGCAAAAAGATTGAAGTAAGGAATAGTGTGATGAACTGGATTAGTAAGAATGAGTGATTCATAGATGAGTCCCCTTATAGTGTTTGGGATATCATATATGTCATTTGGTGAGCTCTTAGTCTAACTGGAAATCAGAATGACACAAATTATACTTAGGTATGGATATAGGACATTGTTTTCAGCAGCTGTGCAGTAGAACAGCGTGAGGGATGTGAAAGGCCATGAAGAAATTCAAACACCTGTTGGCGTATGGGAGAAAAGTATCCACGGTCTAGGTCTACCATTAGTGGTGTCACAGAGAAGGGTGATGTTGGAGACATCAACAAGGACATACTTCATCGGAGGAAAGCGCTGATTGTCCTACGTGCTTGGTACTCTAGATCTTTTCATCGGGCTTCTGCTAAAGCATTGTAATCCAATCCTAAGTGAATGGCAGCTAATGTGTTTCTTGACAGAGTATTTGCCACGGGATTAGTTCTCCCCAGGACATACTGAAGGGTAAAATTACATTTAGCTACAGTGAAGAGATGTCAGCGTTGACGGACGTACCAGGTATCAGACTGTTGAGTGAAGGTGTGCACCAAAGGCATTTGGACCGCGCTAATGAGGAAGGGCATGCCTTTCAAGAAGTGGTGAAAGTGATGGACAACCAAGTGCCCCGGAAGCAATTCGAGGTCGAAAGTAAAGTAGCCAGCTTTACCATTGGACAGTTTCCCACAAAATAAGGCCAAAGGTTAGGGCGATCCGTTAACCACCTGCTCGAGGACTGCCCAAATAGCAACATCTCTGGCATCGGTGGAGAAAAGGAGAGGTGAATATGGCACGGGAAAAGTGAGAGCAGCAGCGGTTGATAAGGCATTCTTTGGGTTGTAGAAGGCTGCATCTGGAAGGGGACCCCACTTCAGGTCTTTTGGCTTGCCGTTGAGGGGGCCATAGAGGGGGCTAAGAGTGGTAGCAATGGCTGGCAGAAAACAGACATAATAATTGATCATGCCCAAGGATTCTTGCAGTGCTCTAACGGACGAGGATACGGGAAAGTTCTGAACAGCTGCTACCTCCTCTTGGAGAGGGTGGACTCCTTCAGGAGTGATCCGGTGCCCCAAGAATGATACTCTTTGGCACTAAAGGTACACTTGTTATACCGGACTACAAGACTGCTCCGTCGAGCGGGAAGAAAACATTCACTTTGTGCAAGTAGTAGGTCACGTCTGAGAGGTTTAGGAGGGGTTACTGATCCAGTTATTTCTGCATGCTCAGGCTCCTGTAATATCCACATGGGCGCAAAGAGCATTATTTTTTTCGGGACGTTATACAACGGTGATGATCATGAGCTTAAGGCCTTTCGCAAAGCCAATTTCTTCCCTTTCAATGAACGTTTGTTTAGTGGCTACTTAACAATCTGGTACTAAAGTTCAGCATCTGGTAAACACGGGGGTCTATCATCTTAATATGGTGATAAATACATTATGTTGTGGCAACCATGGGAGTTTGACGAAGTTTTTGATGGAAAACTTCCGGGTACGATGTGAGGAGATGGTAGACTTACACTACGTCGTGTCCAGGATAGTGGCCTTGGCAGAAGAGATCAGCAAGCATCTATGTCTACCAAAAATTGCCCGTCCGTACTTGCGTCATGTAAAAAGAGAAGATAATTGACAAGGGAGGCCACCGTCGCAAGCAATGGCCTACTTACTCATTTGTTGGCTACTGACAACCATTCGCACCTTTTTTTCTCAGCAGCCCCAAATGTGGAGTTGTATTGGCATAATAGTAGCCCATAGGTGTCATGAAGTGGCCGAAGAGGTCGTTGAATTAGGGGTGAACGAGGGATGGTATATGTTGATGGTGAGGAGCTTTGTCACTGATCCCGCATGTTGCAGGATGAGCGTAGTGTCTTACCCCATTCACGTCTGCTTCGGTCGATGTGCTGGTGGCCAGTGATGGTGAGTTCTGCTTCAGGAGGTATGATTTGAGGACTTTGTACGTTATGATGGTGTCTTCTTCCTCGCAAAGTCAATAGGATATTTTTGGGAAATTGTCCTCGGGGATAACCACAAGAACGACATAATTGCCACTGAATTTATTTCAAAGTTCCCAGCCTAATCGGCACAAAATCTCAAACACAATGATTCAAGTAAATACAGGAATAGACAGGTTATCAGTGCGAGGGAAAAGGGGTAAGGATAACGTACACAAAACAGAAATACTGTTGCATTATACGACCATGTGTGATACACGTGCTGTAAAAAGACCAAAAAACAAACAAAATAGGATGGAAATGTGAGAGGTCTATGTCCTGCAATGGACTAGAAACGGCTGATGATGATGATGATGATAATTATTCTTGATACATTGAATTCCCATTGGGTAAAAGCAAGGACTTCCAGAGATAACAAAATGGAATGAAAATAAGAAAAAGAATGCTAAAAACCTAGATAAATCACACAATGTAATTCAGTTGATTTTTAACTTGAATTGTCCCACTCAATAATAAAGCCAAGCAAATAACACTAGAAACGCCGCACTATAAAAATCGCACAATGGAAGCCAAAATTATGATCACCGCCTAGAGCGGCGTTCACGTCCTAAGTTCGGTATAAAGCCTGTGGTTTTATGACCCATATCATACAAAAAACACCGGAATCGGATACGATAACATCTCAGAATATTTCATGAACTCTTGCAATGACTTTGGTGTATGATTAATACTGATAGGAAGAGGAAGTGGAGTATCTTTGTGATACACGAGAGATACAGAACCTTTTCTGATTTATGATTTATCACATTTAAAAGTTTAAAAGTATGTCGTAAATGACAGAGGCAAGTGACAGTGACAATGCCCGAGCAGGACAATGCCCTAAAGTCTGATTATATGTTTCAAATGTTTAAAGGTCACTTGGGAATGACATTCGCAAGGATAATGACAACGAATTGCCAGGACAATTCCCTGGAGACTGACCATATATACATATGATCAGTACCCAAAGTCCGTCTCCATGAAGCTAGGACAAGGGAGGGCCAGGCAATGACTAATGGTAAGTCAGCCGGTAAACCTATAGGCAACCCAAAGACACCGTCCTTAGCTTACAAGGATGGTGAGGTAGCAGACATTATAAGAAACTATCGAGTTTGAGCGATTTTCGAACACCAATCCAGGAAATCGCCAGGCAGAGACGTTTCTAGTAGGCTACCATGAAATGGTATCACCAAAATCCACTTACCCGAATAAAAATATGCAAAATATAATATTAGATTTCTATAGTGTTTCTGAAACCGTTTAAATCATTAAAACTAATTAAACATCTCTACTAGTGTACACGACCCGTCAAAAATGACTACTGAATATCGGGATAGATGTGCGCACACGCACAGATTCAACCCTCTCCATTTCATATCTACAACGCGGCAGTTGTGGTTTCCGATTGTACCTCTCAGGATACCCACTTTCCCCTGACGTGAGGGACAGGGAGGGATTAAGTAGTCATACGTTTGGCAATGGGGCTCAGCATAATAGGGAATATATATATATATATAT
>NC_090756.1:61147041-61174541 GCF_036898095.1 Palaemon carinicauda
TTTTTTTTACTCTCACGTATCAGGTATTTTATAACTAGGTTCTTATTTGCCTTTCCCTTCATATTGTTTGTTAACATGCTTTTTTAACTTGACTTTTAGCGTTTCAAGCAAAGAAATAGAAAAAAAAAATATCAATTTTCTTGCATACTCCATTTATTGTTCTACTTACTTCATATGTATGAATTAAAATCAGTTTTATGCAAAATTATGATCCTTGGTAATCAATGACGAACTAAGCTTGAAAGACCTATTTTATAAAATTCTGTTCAAATTGCTCTATTTACGTTCAAACTTTTATATTCGTAATAAGTGTTTTTGTTTCCGAATAAATTAGCTCTTTTTTTTCAACAAATCATGCTCTATTCCAAGGACCAGTGTTATGGAAATAACGTATTTTGAGCGAAGCAAAAAATACATTTTTAGGTGAGGTAGCCATGTCGTCCTGATGGAAGTTCGTAAAAGGTAGCTTCCTAGGGTATATTTGACTACAGTGATATTCCCACAGAATTTTACCTAAAGGTATCCAGAATTCTAACTCCTGGAGCGAATATCCCTAAATAATCTCACGTAGGATATCACATAATATCAGACGACGTATTCCTGACACGTCACATAGCTATCTTCACCCTGAACAGTATTAACGCTTCGAGGGGTTAAAGTGGCAAGAATCTGAAACGAGAATGAAAAGAGAACCGCTCACAAGGCATCTCTCCTATTCCGTTTCCAGTGTGTATCTGATGAAGGCGGTAGCGCCCTCTTTATTCCTTGCAGCGATATACGAGGTGCTACAAATACTGTATTATAGGGAGGGGTCAATAAGCCCTTTTATACAATAAAAGAAAGGGCCGGTCCATCAGGACGACATGGCTACCTCACCCAAAAATAGATTTTTCGCTTCGCTCAAAATCCATTTTTTGGGCTCAGGCCATGTCGTCCTGATGGAAGTTTACCAGAGCATTACTGTATCTGTGGATTCTCAATCGGTGACGTACTCTCAAGAAAGTATTTTCCTGGTCTGTCTAGACCTAGAGACCTATGATGTTACCGTCATACATCATTTCATCTAAGCATGAACTATGTAAGTGCTTCCTGCCCCCTACAAGGAGGAGTCGTACTAGACTCTGGAAAAAGTCTCGAGGAGTACATAATAACTATGGATGACAAAATGACAAGCTTGTATAGTGGTCTCACCCTATACATTATAAAGCAAAGTTTGTATAAGAGTCACCAATATCAGTATGAATTTGTGACACCTTCCCTAATGTGACTACTCTTATTAACTACTGGATAACGGTTGTATCAGCATAGGAACAAATTTTGCCTCTCTGCCGCTATCCCGTTAGGTACTATGTCAACCCTTCCTAAGGAAGGGTTGAAGTGAGTGAATTTTGCTTGAATCAGGGAACAATCTTAAAAGACATACCATGATAAAAATATCCATATTTTAATCTTAATGCTCAGTACATTTCTAATAAAATGAGTGTGTGCGAATAAGTCGCAGGGTTCACTATGAACTAGTTTATTAAAATTTAATAAATGTACATATCAGATCAACATTTATTAAATTTATAAAATGTGGATGATATGCGTTAAAGCATAAAGAAAAACAGTCACCAGAAATTTTTTTTTCGTCTGCTAGGAAACAGATTTGCCACTTCAATTGAATTATTAATAATAATGATATAGTCTGTACAGTGTTTATTTACACTAGTGTAAGAAACGCTTGGCACAAGTGTCCGTATTATGCTAAAGTTCACCGACGTCAATGGATCAATTCGTAAGGACACTTTCGTGGCCTATCGCTCAGTGTGTAGTAACATACAGTGACTACACACGCACCCTCTTAATTGATCGTCCAAAATTAATTACACTGTTCCTTCCAGATTTAAAACAGAAGGTTGAAGAATTCTACCTACTGCTACCACAGACCTCTTAAGTTGCTCCACTTGCTCCGCATAGTGCATAAAGAACACCTAGGATGACTACCAGCCGGTGTAAAAACAAGGATGTTCAAAGTCCATATAATTAAAGAAATTTTATGGAGGAGGCTACTTTCCTCAGATCATGACTAACGGGTGTACTGTCTGCGTTTTGCGTAATAACACGGGTGATTTTCGCCCTTAGTTATAGATAACTTTGAACCCAGGGTTTCTCTTCTGAACAGCTGTTCTCCCATAAAGTCTGAAGTTCTATGAAGATAGACCTTTAGGCACTCCACTGAACATGGAGATGAATCTTCCTTCAGAGGGCAGATTCTCTAGGGACACCACCTGTTGGTGGGTAGCTTGTTTCTGGTAAGAAACGTTGGGTCTGGAAATTGATTCAGTTCTCCCTCCAAGAACTGGACGTGGCCTTCCTCTCTAGAGAGAGCCACTATTTCACTAACTCTGGCCCCCAAAGCGAGTACAAACAGAAATATGTCTTAAATTCAAAACCTTCTAAGCACATTCCTCATTCTTCCTTATTTATACAGAATGAAGAATCATATCTAATGACCATGCAAAGGGTCTTTGGAGGCGCTGAAGGGCTAAGCCCAGCATGGGCCTTTGTAGTTCATTAAGAACGTCGTTAGAAAGGTCGAACTGTAAGGCATATGGTATCTGACTTGTCAAGGCAGGATTGAACAATAAAATTGTGTTGGCTGCTAAACCTTGCTCATGAAGGAGAATGAAGAGTGATAAATAGGAATCTGTCGAGGTTTCTTTTGGTTTATTCGCCTTGACAAGGGATATCTGTTTCTTCCCTGAAGCCTCATAATGCCCTCTGGTTTCCTCCAAAAGTCTAAACTGACTTTTAACACCGAATCTTTTTCTCATCGTTAAGGAGAGAAAATCTTGAAATGTAGGTTCCGTGTTTTCTGTGATGAAGCGAAGACAGTCGACTTCTGTACTCGCTGAGACAGGGATGGATCCGGTGGCGGTACGAATTTTAGTCGTAGTTCTAATGCCTGAGGGAACCACACGCTATTTAGGGAACCACACGCTATTTGGCCACTTGTGGGCCACTATTGCTGCTTCCTCTTTGAAGGATCATTGCTTATCGAGAACCTTCAAAAGGGGATTGTGCGGAGGAAACAGATAAATATTGGACCATCTGTTTCAGTCCAGGGACATAGCATCCACTGCCTCTGCTAGCGAATCCTCTTATGGGGACAAGTAACAATCTATTTTCTTGTTGTCTTTCGTCAAAAAGAGGTCTATCTGCAGCTCTGGGACTTGGCTCGAGATGAAGGAGAACGATCCTGCATCAAGGGACCATTCTGACTCTATAGGTGTAAACCTTTATAGAGCGTCAGCTGTCACATTGCTGAACCCTTGAATGTGAACTGCTGACAGGTGCCATTTCTTCCATTCCGCCAAACAGAATATGGCCAACATCACTTGGTTGATTTGAGGTGACCTCGACCCTTGTCGATTCAGGCATCTCACTATCACCTCTCTCTCTAGAACCAGTCTTATGTGGGTTGAGTGGCGAGGAGATACTTTCTTTAGTGTCAGAAGTACTGTCATGGCCTCTAGTAAGTTGATGTTAAATGACTTGAACAGATTGGACCAAGCTCCTTGGGCTCTCTTCTGATGAGAGGGACCTCCCCAGCCTTCCTTTGAGGCGTCTGTGTGGATAGTTACTGACGGGGGAGGAGTTTGAAGAAGTATTGATCTCTTCAACTGCTTGGCATTGGACCACGGCTTGAGAAGCGTTCGCAGTCGAGTCGGTAGAACTCTTATTAGATCTCTTCACGTGTTTGATGCGTATTTTCTCCAGACTCCTGTTCCATCCTTTAGCTGTGCTCTTAGCACTAGGTCTGTTATCGAAGCAAACTGTACAGAGCCCAGCACTCTCTCCTGTTCGCCTCTTGATATCTGTTTGGATTTCAATAGTCTCTGGACAGATCCTGCTATTTCTTTCCTCTTCTTCCCAGGAATGGAAAGTCGATGTGACTACAAATTCCAGTGGATTCCCAACCACTGAAATGTTTGAGCTGGAGAAAGTCGAGACTTTTTTATATTGATCTTGAATCCCAGATGTTCTAGGAACTGGATCACTATCTTAGAAGGTTGCATGCATTCTGTTCGGGATGCTGCCCACACCAGCCAGTCGTCCAAGAAAGTAGGCTACTACTTTGACCCCATTTAGGCGTAATTGATGAACGGCTGCGTTTGCGAGCTTCATGAAAATCCTTGTGGCTATGTTTAGCCCGAAAGGCATGGCTCTGAAGGCGTAAAGTTTTCTATGTAACTTGAAGCCTGGGTAGGAGGAGAGGTGACGATTAATTGGAACGTGCCAATAAGCGTCAGACAAGTCTGTAGAAACAGCATATGCCCTTTTGGTCAGTAGGGTCCATATGTTTTGAAGTGTAAGCATTCTGAACTTGTAGTTCACTATGAACTTGTTGAGTGGCGACAAGTCTAGAATGACTGAGTTTTCTAAGTCCTTCTTTGAAACACAAAACAGCCTTCCTTGGAATTTGAGTGACTTAACTTTCCAGATTACTCTTTTGTCTAAGAGCTCTCGGATATATTCTTCCAAAATGGGGGTTAAGTGTTGGAAAAATTTAAGAAATTTAGGTGGTGGACTGCTCCAGCTCCAACCTAGTCCATCCTATATTAGGCTGTGGGCCCAGGGGTCGAAGGTCCAGCGATCCCTAATTAGCTGTAGTCTCCCTCCTACTGGAAGTACCTCACTTCTGCTGTTGTGGACCTGAGGCCTTGCCTCCTTGACTGCGTCCTCCCCTGGATCCCCTTCCTCTTGAAGGGCATCTAGAAGAGCCTCTGGATTCTCCTCTAGCTTTCGAACGAAAGGAAGAAGTCTGTCTTTCGAAGGCTGGGTTGAAAACTGGTTACTGTGTCGCCACTTGTTCAGGTACCAGCTGGTACATGGTTGGAGGTTGTGCCACTTTCTGAGGCACTGCGGTCACAGGAAGTTGTTGTTGTGGCGGTCGGTAGGGTTTAGCTGGCCTATATGATGGCCTAGGCCTTTTTGTCTTCTTCTTGGGTTGGGGACCCTCTTCTGGAGAAGACTTTCTCTTAAGATCTAAGCCCCACTTTTTGAGAAGGTTCCTATTCTCTGTGGCAGCCTTGTATACTACCTCTTTAACCACTTCATTAGGAAAGAGGTCTTTACCCCAGATACGAGAGGATATCAGTCTCCTCGGTTCGTCCCTCACCGCAGCCAAGGCGAACACGAACTCTCTACAGGTTTTCCTAGCTTTAATAAAGCTATAGAGATCCTTCGTAACTGTAGCCAGATGGGTTTTGGCCACTACCATGAACATGTCCTGGTTCTTGGAGTCACTTGCCATCGTTTCTAGTGTCGTCATGAACATGTCCTGGTTCTTGGAGTCACTTGCCATCGTTTCTAATGTCGTTTGCAACGACATCGATGCCGCAAGTCTTTCCTTCGTCTCTTGCTCTCTGTGCAAGAGAACATCCGACTGTTTTGAAAGTTCCTCACCAAACTGACGTTCAGCAATGTCAGCTTCCAGCTTCCTGACTGAGAAGGTAAGGTGGACGTCCTTCGAGTCTTCTTGGTCCAAGGGCAAGGTCAGAGATAACGGCTTGCACTCCTCCAAGGAGGGGCATGATTTCCCTGCCTCCGCCGCATTTAAGGCTGCCTTATATCCCTTTTCCGTGAAGGGAAAGGCTCTGGTTGGAGAGGCCACAAAGGAGGGAAGCTTCTTACTAAAGGCTGGCACCTTTGAGTTTGTGAAGCCCATCTCTTTCATGGAGCCCGCTAGTAATGCCTGTGCTTTACTATGGTCAAGAACTATGACCTCCTTCGGCTCCGTCTCCTCCTTTGAGGCTGGCCCCTTCCTAAGACGGGCATAGCAGTCCGGATAAGAATCTTTGTTGGGCCAAAGTTTTACTTTGTCCAGGGGAATTGCTCCCAACTTTTCTGATATCACGATCTTCCCGGTTGTCATTGACATAGGCTATGTTCGGTATATCTCCAAGGATTGGTGTCTGAGCACAAAGGAAGATCCTTCATGTTGAGTCGCTTCTGGGACCTATGCGATACTGCAAGTCTACGTATCTCCAGTTTCATCACAGCTTCCTTCTCATCATTCTTTATTTGAATTTGTTGGATCATCTCAACAATAGAAGAAAGAGTCCTTCCCAGTTCATCTGGGACAGCAGACGATGTAGAGGGAACTGGTTCTGGGTCCGGAACCAATGTAACCGACACCTCGTCGATTTCTTCCTCTTCTACTTGAGGAGCCTGAGACAGCTCCTCCTCCTGACCTTCTCCTAGAAGGTCTTTCTCTGTAGAATCCGACACCTCTGACATCTTATCGTCCAATTGGATGTCTTGAAGGGGGGCCGAGACTTCAGAATCTACCGGATTCTGGGCAGTTGATATCTCCACCTGAGGCTGAGGAATGACTGGATCAGCCGATGCTTTAGGGAAAAGGTATGCCCTCATCTTCTCATTTGGAAGGTAGGGGCCTGAGGTGTTTTTCTGAAAACCCTTCACCCAGGTTCATAACTTTTCCCTGGCAGCATCCCTTGACTCTGTCGACTTAGGGTTGTCAAAAGTCTCGGTAATCAGGTTAGAACATACAGTACAAACCTGAGGGTCCCAATACCGGAGATCACCTCTGGAGGCTGCGCATGCTGTGCGCCTCCTGCAAAACTGATGTCCACAGAAGTTCTTACTGCGGATATTACAGAATAGACTCCTGCACTTTGGATGGTCCTCCTGTAAAGAGAAAAAAAATCCATGAGTATCAAGTGATGGCTTTTCACTTATATTGAAACATGTAGCTTACAGAGTAAAGCTATAAAAGAAAGAAGGAAAGGCACATACTTGTATTTCCTGCCCAGCCAATTGCTGTAACCTCCCAAAATATTAAAACTAAGGATAATTCTATTCTAGAATACCCTAGGTGATTTCCTAAACGGAAAATTAAGGTGTAGCTCACACCTTGAAATAAAGTTTTAATATACGGGATAGAATGAATACAGAAAGAACTTACTTTCTATATATTGTACGGTCTCAACAAAAGGCTGTACAAGATAACATTAAGTGTGCTGGAAGAACTTTAGTGTTACAACAAACTCTGTACTGTAGTTTATTAATGCAGTGTGTACTACACTACAAATATAGTAACTACTGTACATCGCATGCTGCTTTGCCGGCCAGCACGTGCCGGCCTGCATTTTACCCCCTTATAGTTCAAAGATATACTACCTTTAACTAATAGTCGGCAGGTCAATGGTTCGCAATTGTGTGCCGGCCGGCAATGATTGCCGGCAGCTGAAAACGCTAACATCCGGCTGCCGGCCGCTAATCGTAGTGGCCAGCTGATTTCGGGCTGTGTTTCCACTGCCGGCAGGCAAAGGTAGCAACACCCATGTCTGCCGACAGTGGCTAAGAACCAGACAACCTCCAACTGCCCGGCTGCCGGTTTAACAGCCGGCAGCCGGGGTAGGGGTACAAAACCCTAGTAAGAGAAACAGTATGGATTTAAGGTTATAAGGCGGCATTGCCATACAACCTTCCATCCAGAAAGAGTGAATTTATGTAAGGGGATAATGTAGCATTCAGGCTTCCAAAGAATCCATAGCCTACCGGACCCTACCGGCAGACATGGAAGGGAGACTAAGGGAGGTCTGGGGTTCACTCTATAAAGAACGAGGGGTCTCTGCCGGCCGACACGTAATTGCCAGCCGGCAGAGAGCTGAGCCAATCCTCCATCCTAACCTCCACTAGGTACGGAAGTAGGACTGCGGCCAAAAGATATTGAAAGGAAGAGAGGTGGTGAAGGGATAAGGGTCCTATAAACATAGTTCTAGCAAGAGACACACTCAGCAGTTAGGGAAGCTCATCCTAACCTTGAGTTGTCTATTAGAGAGGAAGACTGGCAATACTTGCTATCCTCCTCCCAACCAGAACCAAGTTGGGTGAAGTTATTTCCCCGGGCAACGGAGAAAACTCATTCTCCAGCCCGAGAAAAACAACACAGGACAGTCTGCTAGACCACTAGAGGAAGGAATCATCTCATAAAGAATCTTTCAGACATGGACTAGGGAAGAAAAGCTTCCTGTATCCGCCCTTAACCTAGCAAAGGAGACTCATTCTCTATACTAGGAAGAAGTAGACCACAGACTAGAAACTCTGATGTTCTTCCCTAACCCAAAAAACCAGTCAATCTGATCATCAGGTCAAGACAGACATATCCTAGTATAATTATACCTGAATTATTATACAGATAGAACAGCTAGGATTAAGCCTAAGGCTTACTCAGAGGGAGAGAGGGATTGAACTTAGCCTCCGGAGGAAAAAAGAACAATTGGGGATGTGCAAATGTATACTACTGTACCTAGGTTACTAGCCTAGGCGCGGTGAGAATTGATTACCTAATTCACCGAAACTCTCGCGTATACAATCTTGGAAAGAACATTCAACAATATCTTACAAATATAAAATATTTGCCTATAGCTTCAATAATATAACACATGGAAAAACTTATATCATGCATGAAAATACTAGGGCCTGAGGCCTAGGCTACTAAGCCTCGCGAAGGGCAAGATCGGTTACCTAAATCACCGAACTAAAAACTAACTGCATTATATAAGCATTCCTAGAGGAGCTAAATAGCTGGATTATTAAAGCATAACAAACCGGGAACGTCGCTCTAGCTAACTAAATGACCCGTATATAGCGAGCGATAGCATCCAGGATGCCTCCAGTAGGCAACAGCTCTTGTTTACGTTAATATCACTTTTGATTTAATTCAAAACGATAAGAGCTTACATTTATACATAGTAAAGATAATACTCAACTTTCCAGAGGCAGAAGAGGCTGGAGAAGTCATCAAAATATTGAATAAAATCCAAAATAACGAGAGAACAGAAGGGCGCTATCGCTTTCATCAGATACACACTGGAAATGGAATAGGATAGAGGCCTTATGAGCGGCTCTCTTTTCATTCTCGTTTCAGATTGTTGTCACTGTAACCCCTCGAAGCGGTAATACTGTTGGCGGTGAAGATAGCTATGTGACGTGTCAAGAATACGTCCTCTGATATTATGCTATATCCCTGTGAGATTATTTAGGGATATTCGCTCCAGGAGTTACAATTCTGGATACCTTAAAGTAAAATTCTCTCTGAATATCACTGTAGTCAAATACACCCTAGGAAGCTACCTTTTAGGAAATTCCATCAGGACGACAGGGCGTGAGCCCAAAAAAACAATTTTTTTTTTTTATTTATTTTATCGAACAGCATTAGTGACATAGGTACATGCACTTATGTTAAATCTATTTGAGGAAATATAATAAGCTTATGGGAAATGTGAATTAGGAGAATTTACTATGAAAATATAATTTTAAATAATAAATATAAAACTTAATGATAAAAAAATTTACTTTTATATAAATAAAATTGTGGTTAGAACATTTTAAACTATTTTTAGTGACACTAAATATTCCAAACTATTCCCTATTATGTCTAGCTACCTAGTTGCCTTCATTCTTCTTTGCTATCAGCTAAAAAATGATACACAGCCCACACATACGAATACACATACACGCTCAAGATGTTACATCACAGTAATTGACAAGCGTATGCACTTAAAATGATGATTACACATATACATACACACTAAAAATGCTACACCTTAGTAATTGACAAGTTTACACGCTCAAAATCATGAATATAAATATACTTACACACTCAGAATGCTACATTCATCCTACAGCAGCGGTAAAGTTTTATGGATATTTATGATATGATATACAACGAAGGCTTCAAGTTGAAACCGCCATGACCTCCTGTGTGTAGGTTCTGGTATAAAAACTAAATGTTATTTTGTAGTAATGAAGGTATTTAATGTGATAAAAAAACTTCGTTAATTTTTATTATTTGTAAAATCAAAAGATATATGGTAGAAGATGGTTTTGTTAGAGATGAGGAAATAATTTTTTTAGAAATAATGTAAATGTTATTTCCTTATGTTTGAATGTTTGGAATGGATATAATTTCTAAATTCTAGATTATTTTTCAGTTGATGAAATAACAAACGTCATATTTTTAATCACATATATGTTGTTTTACAAAAAGTAAACGTAAAAGGATCGTACTTATTGCTGGCATGTCTGTGTTAAAAGAGAGAGAGAGAGAGAGAGAGAGAGAGAGAGAGAGAGAGAGAGAGAGAGAGAGAGAGAGATTCATTGTAAAGTTTGACAATCTACTAACAGAATATGAACTATATGAACTATATTTGAACATGCAATATTAAAAAAAGATGAGGCTTGTCATTCTCTATAGTCCTACACATGCCTATATCACACAGGTCTACTCTCCACACAAAAAGATTAGAACCTTTATTGAATGAGCCTTATAAATCCACAATTTCAAACCTAGCATGTAAAAGACCTCATTTTCTGTATGGATGGGCAGAAAAGAGATTCATGAATATGTTATTAACCCAGAAAACGAACTTATGAGATTATATGAAAAATTATATTTCAATGGAGTAATTGTTTTAGTGATTTGAGGCGAGATAGATTTGATTTTGTTTAATGTTCCTAATTTACAAAAATTCATCTGTACTTGATTACAAGGGATTTAGTGGGGAAAAAGAATTATTTTAATGATAGTAAAAGTTATAATAACGATGAAGGATCCCAAGACTCTATTTGTTACATCCGGTTTTAACTGGTCATGGAGTTGATTCAATGGCCAGTTTCAAATAATTTTATTTCAAATAATTTTATTACAAAGCAAATTAAGTTGCAGGAATGTTTTGGGGTTATCAGTTTTGATTTCAATTGTTTAATATGTCTATTACCTAAGGAAATTTTATTACTAGTGCGTAATTCAAGTTCAAAATACTTGCCTAAATTATATTTTATTGCTATAATCTTACTCTCATGAATATTATCTTATTCTTTCTCAGATATGATCACTTGTAATCATCTACAGATTAAAAATAAAAAATGCAAGGGGTTTAAGTAATAAATTGATAATAATTAATTTATGGGATCTCGTGGCATGGTTAGAACCCACCTGTCCTTTCATTAGAAGGGGCTAGGGTTCGATCCCAGGTATGAAGTAGAAATTTATTTCTATTTGAGCACGATGTTGTGTTGATATTTATCCATATTGACTCAATATGGGTAATTTTAAACAATTACTATCAATTGTGCCAAGTGGTGGGCCTGGATGTCAGGGGAAAACTTGCTGGTATTACACTGATGTCTCGCCAGGTAAATCCGTAACTGTAGATTAGCAATTAGGTTCCTACTTCCTCTATGGGCTCTCGTGGCATGGTTGGAACCGATCTTGCCTTTCATTAGAAGGGGCTAGGGTTCGATCCCAAGTATGAAATAGAAATTTATTTCTATTTCAGCCCGATGTTCTTTTGATATTTATCGATATTGACTCATTAGGGGTGATCTGAATGAATTACTATCAATTGTGTCACGTGGTGGGCCGGGAAGTCGGAAAAACTTGCTAGTAAGAGACTAATGTCTCGCCAGATTAGCAGTTAGGTTCCGTCTTCTTTTATGGCCTCTCGTGGCATGGTTGGAACCGACTTGGCCTTTCAATAGAAGGGGCTAGGGTTCGATCCCAAGTATGAAGTAGAAATTTATATCTATTTGAGCACGATGTTCTGTTGATATATATATATATATATATATATATATATATATATATATATATATATATATATATATATATATATATATATATATATATATATATATATATATATATATATATATATATATATATATATATATATATATATATATATATATATATATATATATATATACGAAAAGTACAATTGATCAGCGAAAGACTTATTAGTTGCACATTTAGAATAAAGAACACAAATTATAATGTCTTTCAGATTTATGCACCACAGCAGGGCCATACACAAGAGGAAAAAGATACTTTTATGGAACTTTTAGAATTACATTTGGAGGGAGATTTTAATGCACGGGTTGGCTGTGAGAGAAGAGGGATAGAGAATTTAATAGGCCCTTTTGGAGAGGAAACAAGAAACGTTGAAGGAGAAAACCTAGTAGATTATTGCATAAGAAATCACCTAAAGTTCATGAATGGATTTTTTAAACACCAGGACTCACACAAATACACTAGATATAGATGGAATCGAACCACAGGGCAGTTTGATCAAAAATCAGTAATTGATTATGTCGTTATATCAGATAAGAGGCTTATATAAAATGTTAAAGTATTTCCAGGAGTCTCCCTTGATTCAGATCATAGACTAGTCATAGGAAAAATTTACATTCCTCCCATAAGAACAGAGAAAACAGAGAAGAGAAAAATTATAAAAACAGAATCCTTGAAGGACCCAGATATCAAAATGAGATTTCAAAACAGGTTTACAGAGAGATTGCATCACCTAGAGCAGCGGGATTGGAACAGGAAGTGGATGAAAGAAAGGAACTAACAGACTAGAGAAGAATATGTATCCTCTAGGAATCAATTAGAAGAGATTAAGAGAAGATCACGGATAATTGAGGCGAATTGAGGGATGATCACAAGAAAAATAAGAAAAAGATCTCTGCAGTTGAAAAATAATACAGAAAAGATAATAGAAAACAATATAATATAAAGGATGAAAATGGAAACATTATTGGCTCGGCTACAGAACTTAAAGAAAAAGGCTACTTATTTTAATAGGTTACTTAATGTAACTACATAAGAAAATGAAGAAGAATATATCTTTCAATTTGACAGAGAAAATAGGGAGGATATGATTACTTATCATGAGTTTGAAAATGCTTTAAAAGAGATGAAAAATGGGAAAAGCCCAGGGTATGATAATATACCAATTGAGTTATTCAAAGAGGGAGGGGACCTAGCAAAGCAGATATTATATGACCTAACCCCGTCATTCTGGTTAGAGAGCATGGTTACTGAAGACTGGGGAAAACATATTTCTGTACCCTTTTATAAAGGTAAAGGTGACTCAGGCAAATGCGAGAATTATAGAGGTATAACGCTCATATGTCATGCAGCAAAACTTTATGAGAGGATTTTAGAAAAAAAGGCGCGACACATCATTGAACCTCATCTAGGCGAAGAACAGCATGGATACAGAAAGTAGAGAAGTACATCAGATCTCATATTCGACTTGAGGCTTGTTATTGAAAAATCATGGGAATACAATAGGCCACTGTATATAGCATTTATTGATTTGGAAAAGGCATTTGACTCGGTACCTAGGAACAAATTGTGGAGGTGCTTGGGAGAGGTTTATGGACTCGAAGGTAGATTGGGAGCTGCAATAAAGAGCACGTGTATGAATAATGTAAGGACTGGATACAAGAAAGAAAATTGGTTTAGAGTAACAACAGGTGTTAAGCAGGGAAGCGTTCTTTCCCCACTCTTGTTCATTGCATATATAGATGTAATTATAAGAAGTTTTAAGGAAAGAATAAATATCTCGGGAGACATCAAAAACATTTAAGTTTATTGCAAGCAATTTGCAATGGCTTTCTCCTAACCACGATTAATTAACATTTAGTATACAACAGAGTATTCAAAGTCACAACTCTTATTATATTTGGTCATGCAGACGAAATAAAGAAGTCCAAAATGTATCCAAAGTCAAAATATTTCTGTCCATTCTTGACCGAATGAAATCCGGCTTGGGACAAAGGTTCCATTTTTCATTGCCTCTTTCCAGTCGGCCAAATAACCCACATCCCAACGGTGTGCTTCGACGCCAATCTTTTTATTTTCATTTTTGTTGTGTATTATATTAATGGCTGCTGCTGGGAGAGAAGGTGAGGAGAAAACATAGAGACGTATTCGACGGTTAGCATGATGTGTCACGTCTACTGCGTTCTGTGACACTGCAGAGACCCTCAGTCTCCCGTGTGTGTCTTTGTTTTTTTATTGATTTAACCATTTTCTAACATCATGAGCTCGTTTAGGTTAGTCCATGGGAAAGTACCTTCACGGAATTATGAAGTTTGTCTAGGTATTTTGGCCAGAGGAAAACACCAATATGGAAAAATGAAGTTTGCCTGGGTAGTTTGGCCAAAGAGGGAAATACCTACAGGGAAAAAGGAAGTTATCCTGTATATTACTTACATGAAAAAAGGAAGTTTATCTGTGTACTTTGGCTATAGAGGACAGTACCTACATGGGAATAGGAAGTTTTCCTTGGTAGTTTTAACCGCGAGGAAAATACCTTCATCGAAATAGGAAGTTTGCCCCGGTAATTTGACCAGAGAGGAAAATAGCTTCATGGATATAGTAGGTTAGCCTGGGTAGTTTGACCAAAGAGAAGAATAACTATATGGAAAAAGGAAGATTTTCTTGGCAGTTTTGCTCTAGAGGAAAATACCTTTATCGAAATAGGAAGTTTACTTGGGTAGTTATGCCAGAGAAGAGAATAGTTCCATGGAAATAGTATGTTTGCCTGAATAGTTTGACCAGAGAGGAAAATACCTCCATGGAAAAAGGAATTGTGCGTGGGTAATTTGGCCAGAGATGAAACTACCTTAATGGAAATAGGAAGTTTGCTTGGGTAGCTTGGCCAGAAAAGAAAATACCTTTATGGAAAAACGAGGTTTGTCTAGGTAGTTTGGACAGAGAGGAAAATGCCTCCAAGGAAAGAGGAAGTTTGCCTAGGTAATTTGGCCAGAGAGGAAAATACCACCATGGAAAGAAGAATTTTGGCTAGGTAATTTGGCCAGAGAGGAAAATACCTTAAATGAAAAAAGAAGTATGCATGGGTAGTTTGGCCAGAGAGAAAAATGCTCCATGAAAAAAGAAAGTTTGCATAGGTAGTTAGGCATGGGAGGAAAATACTTTTATGGAAATAGGAGGTTCGCTTGAAAAGTTAGGACAGAGAAGAAAGTACCTTTATGGAAAAAGGAAATTTGCCTAGGTAGCTTGGCCAGAGAGAAAAATACTTCCATGAAAGAGGGAAGTTCGATTAGGTAATTTGGCCAGAGAGGAAAATACATCAATGAAAAAAGAAAGTTTGTGTACGTAATTTGGCCAGAGAGGAGAATACTCCATGGTAGAAGGAAGTTTGACTAGGTAATTTGGCCAGAAAGGAAAATATCTCCATGGAAAAAGGAAGTTTGCCTAGGTAGTTTGGCCAGAGAAGAAAATACCTGATTGGAAAAAGTAATATTGACTAGGTAATTTGTCCAGAGATTAAAATACCTCCATGGGAAAAGGAAGTTTGCCCAGGTAGTTTGCCAAGAGAGGAAAATACCTCTACGGAAAAAGGAAATTTGCCTAGGTAGTTTGGCCAGAGAGGAAAATACCTTCGTGGAACAAGGAAGTTTGACTAGGTAATTTGTTCAGAGATGAAAATCCCACCATGGGAAAAGAAAGTTTGCCCAGGTAGTTGGCCAAGACAGGAAAATGCCTTCAGAGAAAAAAGGAAGTTTTACTAGGTAATTTGACCAGAAAGTAAAATACCTCCATAGGAAAAGGAAATTTGCTTATGTAGTTTGGTCAGGGAGGAAAATACCTCCATGGAAAAAGGAAGTTTGCTTAAGTAGTTTGGCCAGAGAGGAAAATACCTCCATGGGAAAAGGAAGTTTGCCTAAGTAGTTTGGCCAGAGAGGAAAATACCTCCAATGAAAAAAAGAGTTTGGGTCGGTAGTTTGGCTGGAAAAGAAAATACCTCCATGGAAAAAGAAAGTTTGCCTAAGTAATTTGGCTAGAGAGGAAAATACCTCCATGGGTAAAAGGAAGTATGCCTACGTAATTTGGCCAGAGAGAAAAATGCCTCCATATAAAAAGAAAGTTTAACTAGGTAGCTTGGTCAGAGAGGAAAATATCTCCATAAGAAAAAGGGAGTTTGCGTAGGTATTTTGGCCAGAGAGGAAAATACATCCATGGAATAAGGAAATTTGCCTAGATAGTTAGGCCAGAGAAGAATATACCTCCCTAGGAAAAGGAAGTTTGCATAGGTAGTTTGGCCAGAGAGGAGAATATCTCCATGGACAAAAGGAAGTTTGCCTAGGTAATTTAGCTAGAGAGGAAAATACCTCCATGGGGATAGGAAGTTTGCCTAGGTAGTTAGGCCAGAGAGGAAAATACCTCCATGGAAAAAGGAAGTTTGACTACGTAATTTGGCCAGAGAGGATAATACCTCAATGAAAAAAAAAGGAAGTTTGCGTAGGTAGTTTTGCCAGAGAGGAAAATGCCTCAATGGAAAAAAGGAAATTTGCCTAGGTATTTTGGCCAGACAGGAAAAAACCTTCATAGAAAAAGAAGTTTGACTAGGTAATTTGGCCAGAAAGGAAAATAAATCCATGTGAAAGGAAGTTTGTTTAGGTAGTTTGGCCAGAGAGGAAAATACCTCCATTGGAAAAGGAAGTTTGCGTAGGTAGTTTGGCCAGAGAGGAGAATATATCCATGGACAAAAGGAAGTTAGCCTAGGTAATTTAGCTAGAGAGGAAAATACCTCCATGGGGATAGGAAGTTTGCCTAGGTAGTTAGGCCAGAGAGGAAAATACCTCCATGGGAAAAGGAAGTTTGCTTAGGTAGTTTGGCCAGAGAGGAAAATACATCCATAGAAAAAGGAAGTTTGCTTTAGTAGTTTGGCCAGAGAGGAAAATACCTCCATGGAAAAAGGAAGTTTGACTACGTAATTTGGCCAGAGAGGAAAATACCTCAATGAAAAAAAAAGGAAGTTTGCGTAGGTAGTTTTGCCAGAGAGGAAAATGCCTCAATGGAAAAAAGGAAATTTGCCTAGGTAGTTTGGCCAGACAGGAAAATACCTTCATAGAAAAAGAAGTTTGACTAGGTAATTTGGCCAGAGAGGAAAATAAATCCATGTGAAAGGAAGTTTGTTTAAGTAGTTTGGCCAGAGAGGAAAATACCTCCATTGGAAAAGGAAGTTTGCGTAGGTAGTTTGGCCAGAGAGGAGAATATATCCGTGGAAGAAGAAAGTTTGCCTAGGTAGTTAGGCCAGAGAAGAAAATACCTCCAGGGAAAAGGGAAGTTTGCCTAGGTAATTTAGCTAAAACGGAAAATACCTCCATGAGAAAAGGAAGTTTGCCTAGGTAGTTTGGCCAGAGAGGAAAATACCTTAATGGGAAAAGGAAGTTTGCGTAGGTACTTTGGCAAGAGGGGAGAATGCCTCAATTGAAAAAAAAGGAAGTTTACCTAAGTAGTTTGGCCAGAGAGGAAAGTACCTCCATAGGAAAAGGAAGTATGCCTAGGTAGTTTGGCCAGAAAGGAAAATACCTCCCTGGAAAAAGAAAGTTTGACTAGGTAATTTGGCCAGAGAGGAAAATACTTGCATGAAAAAAAAGAAAGTTTACCTAATTAGTTTGGCCAAATAGGAAAATACCTCCATGGAAAAAGGAAGTTTGCCTAGGTAGTTTGGCCATACATGAAAATACCTTCACGGAAAAAGGAAGTTTCCCAGGGTGGTTTGTCCAGAGAAGAAAATACCTCCATGGGGAAAGGAAGTTTGTTTAGGTAGTTTGGCCAGAGAGGAAAATACCTCCATGAGAAAAGGAATTTTATGTAGGTAGTTTGGATAGAGAGGAGAATACCTCCACGGAAAAAGGAAGTTTGCCTGGGTAGTTTGGCCAGAGAGGAAAATACCTTCATGGAAAAAGGAAGTTTGACTAGGTAACTTGGCTATAGAGGAAAATACCTCCATGGGAAAAGGAAGTTTTCGTAGGTAGTTTGGCCAGAGAAGAAAATACCTCCATTGAAAAATGAAGTTTGCCTAGGTAATTTCGCTAGACAGGAAAATACCTCCATGGGAAAAGGAAGTTTGCCTAGGTAGTTTGGCCAGAGAGTAGAATACCCCAAATGAAAAAGGAAGTTTGCCTATGTAGTTTGGCCAGAGAGGATAATACATCCATGGAAAATGGAAGTTTGGCTATCTAGTTTGGCTGGAGAGAAAAATATCTCCATGGGAAAAGGAAGTTTGCGTAGGTAGTTTGGCCAGAGAGGAAAATACCTCCATGGAAAAAAAAGTTTGACTATGTAATTTGGCCAGAAAGGAAAATACCTCCATGAAAAAAAAAGAATATTTGCGTAGGTGGTATGTCCAGAGAGGAAAATACCTCCATGGAAAAAGGAAGTTTGCCTAGGTAGTCTAGCCATACAGGAAAATACCTTCATTGAAAAAGGAAGTTTGACTAGGTAATTTGGCCACTTTTGAAAATACCTCCATGAGAAAAGGAAGTTTGCGTAGGTAGTCTGGCCAGAGAGGAAAATACATCCATAGAAAAAGGAAGTTTGCCTAGGCAATTTGGCTAGAGCGATAAATACCTCCATGGGAAAAGGAAGTTTCCCTAGGTAGTTCGACCAGAGAGGAAAACACTTCCATGGGAAAGGGAAGTTTGCGTAGGTCGTTTACCTGTAGAGGAGAACACCCCTATGGAAAAAGGAAATTTGTCTAGGTAGTTTGGCTGGAGAAGAAAATACCTTCATGGAAAAAAGAAGGTTGCCCAGGTAATTTGGCTAGAAAGGAAAATACCCCCAGGGAAAAGGGATATTTGTCTAGGTATTTTGGCCAAGAAGGAAAATACCAACATGGGAAAAGGAAGTTTGCATAGGTAATATGGCTAGAGAGGAAAATACCTTCATGGGAATACGAAGTTTACCTAGGTAATTTGGCTATAAAGGAAAATACCTCCATGGGAAAAGGAAGTTTGAATGGGTACTTTGGCCAGAGAGAAAAATACTTCATGGAAACAGGAAGTTTCTCTGGGTACTTTGGCTCGAAAGAAAAACATTTATAATATAAAAGTAAATTCGAAAACAATGAGCTCCATGTGAAATGTTCTTTTACAATAATGCTATAATTTTTTGCAAAGGCTTTTGTATACATAAAACAAGGAGTTCTTGCGTAAATATTTAACCAAATAAGAGATAGCATGCCAGGGATTACAGAGGAAAGGACGGTGCATGTGTAAACTTGAGTTTGTAATGTTGAAGGTTCCATGCCGGCAAAGACACTGACTCTAACGGGGCAAGGGACCCGGGGTTTGGGGAACAACATTTCAAATGCTGTTTATTTCGAGGACAGTTATCCCTGGCTTCAAATGGATGAACTCTCAATTGCCATTACGATGATATATGACAATGAGACAGACTTTTATGAAGGAGATCACTTTTCTTTTTCTTTATGTTTTTTTTCCTTGCATGATCTGGGTTTTCCATCATTAAGATAACTTTGTACTTATTTTTTTTCTTTGAAGTGTCATCATCCTCCTAAAGTTGTTTTGGTATAAATAGCAATATTGTTAAAACAGGTTTATTTTATATAAATGACATACATTTATGTAAATGTATATATATATATATATATATATATATATATATATATATATATATATATATATATATATATATATATATATATATATATATATATATATATATATATATATATATACATATGTATATATATATATATATATATATATATATATATATATATATATATATATATATATATATATATATATATATGTATATATATATATATATATATATATATATATTGGTTTCATAATCCTTACTCTTTTTTATCAAAACAGGGGATAAATTTTCCATCTCTTGTCAGGGACTTCATTAGTGTGTTAGTTCTTATTGAATTATTTGAATTGTTTCCTTATCAGAGGTGTTTCGTCTTACAACACTAAATCTAACACAGACATTGTCATTGAAGATATCACTCAGAATTGGTGATTAGATTAAAGAACCACAGGGCCATTAAAACGTGATTAGTGCATTCAGCAGACCTAGAATTAGTAAAGATTCTTGATATAAAAAAAAAAAACTCACGCAAACAGCAAAATTATATCATACCAAAAGGATCACCACATAAATTTAAAGGGTTAAAGCCCAATCATGAATGGCAGAGGCAAAAGACAGTGACATTACCCTTGAGACTGACATGAATAACGTCCAAGCAACCTCTCCACCAAAGCTAAGACTGGGAAAGGTTAGACAATGGAAGCTGTTGACTCAGCAGGTATATCTATGTTCTCCCCCAAACCCAACACAATGCTCTGCTAACAAGAATGATGAAGTTGCAGACAATATAAGAAAGTAGCAAGATTGAGCGGTACTCGAACCCCAGTCTGTCTATCATTTAAGCAAGAATGGATTTAATACGCCACCACAACCCTATTAATAAAAACTATTCTAGCCCAGAAAAAAAAATTACAATGAAGCAGATTATCATTAGCATCTATTTAACTAACATACCAAGATAGAATAAAGCAAAAACAGGTTCATAATTGAAACCCTGCTGCATTTAACGAGAATGACCTCAGATTAACAAGGAGATAATTTTGTTAAAACAAAATACCCCGATCTTACTAATTTTAGGGACTGGTATGACACGAGATTGGTTGAAAAAAGAAAAAAAAAAGATAACATATTGAGTAGCATAAGAAAGGAGAATTGCGTTAAATAAGGAAACGCCATCACGACTAACTCGACTGAGTAACATGGGAAAGAAATGTTGGGGTCATAATATAAATCCAAACGTCAAATACCATGAGTCATTGTCAGTCATAATCCAGCAAAAAGGAAAAAAAAAAAAGAGAACCCAAAAGTTTCAGGCAAAGAACAATTGGTAAACAAAACCAGCTGACAATCTGTTTGACTGGGGTCGAGACCCGCTAAAACTCTATATTTCTAGTAGTGTTTGAAACCTTACCATCTTAAAGAGCAAGATATGAGTGCCTTGGTGGAGCCTGCAGGTCCACCTAACGAGTTACCGGCAGCTATTGCCTGGCCCTCACGGGTGGTAGCTTGACGGAGGGGAGGCTTTATAGTTGATCATATGTATATATGGTCAGACTCTAGGGCATTGTCACTGACCCTTTCCTCTGCCATTTATGAGTAACCTTAAAACGAATGTAAAAGGAAGATCACGGGCACAACGAACAGCTCTAAGCCTTGATAAGAAAGAAAAGTTCAACAATGAATCATGTTTTAACAAACATAATAGAGCACCAAAAACCCCTCCTCTTTAAAAGAAGGGTCCCTTCAAAACAATTGACGTAGCAGAGGCTTGTAACAGTAATGAAACTGATCATAACTAGAATAAAAAAAAAATTGAAATTTGAACAAAGAGCTTTGATAATCAATCAACCTAGACGGCTTAATTAATAAACCCAAAAATCATAATGAAGAACATATGTGTAACAGGATATCCCCATATAAAAAGAGTCAACACAAAGAACCCAGAGCCACTGACATGACATACTAATGAACTCGGGGAAAAAAAAATCTGGTTGAGAGAAAGAATGGAGACGCAACTGGCATTACAGATTAGGTATATCATCCATCTCACATTGCCAACAGTTCCAAAAGAATGTTATCTTTGTAACTTAGTTTAAAGGCGATAGTGAACTGACCTCCATCGCTCATAGGATGAATAAAGACTATTATTATTATTATTATTATTAGTATTATTATTATTATTATTATTATTATTATTATCATAATACCACTAGAGTATTATTGGTTCCATTGAATGGCCAGACAGTGTTACATTGAATCATTCTCTCTGGTTACTGCTCATTTTCCTTTTCCCTACACATACACCGAGTAGTCTGGCCTATCTTATTCAAAATTCTATTCTCTCATACACCTAACAAAACTGAGATTACCGAAGAATTCTTCCTCGCTTAAGGGGTTAACTACTGCACTGTAATTGTTCAGTGGATACTTTCCTCTTGGGAAGGGTAAAAGATATTTTTTAGCTATGGTAAGCAGATCTTCCAGGAGAAGGACACTAAAATATCAACCAATGTTCTCTAGTCTTAGGTAGTGCCATAACTTCAGTACAATAGTCTTTCACTGTCTAAGGGTAGAATTCTCTAACTTGAGGGTACAATCAGGCATATGATTCTATTTTATTTCTCTTCTTGTTTTTTTTTTTTTTTTTTTTTAATCTTTTGAGTACCATATGAAAGATTTGTTTTGATTTTGTTACTGTTATTGAAACATCTTTTATTTAAGTTGTTTATTACTTCTCTTGTAGTTTCCTCATTACCTTGCCACACGGGGCTATTTCCCCTGTTAGAGCCCTAGGGCTCAAATCATCTTGGTGTTCCAACTAGGGTTGTACCTTGGCAAATAATAATAATAATAATAATAATAATAATAATAATAATAATAATAATAATATCACTACTACTTCTACTACTACTACTACTACTACTACTACTACTACTACTACTACTACTACTACTAATAATAATAATAATAATAATTGGATTCGGGCATGTGAACACATGAAAAAGGGAGACTTTGTTCCTTAGACTTGATCATGGGTGGCGGTGTGAAATCTTTCTTACAGTTTCTACTTATTAAGATGAATGAAGATAATTGAATAAGTAGAGTACAGTGGGATATTCTGTTTAATTTTCTGGTTGGTTTGGCTTTTAGATTGACGGATATTTTGTTATTTATATAGTTATTTCGTAACCATGGCCTTCATTCATGTTGACCGTGAATGAATCTACTGTATAATAACAATAACTTCCATATTTTTTCCGGTTAACAATATCTATCCGCTGTTGAAATTTGATGAAAATCCGGCAATATGTTTAGATGTAATCCTGCTCATACCCAAAGAAACAGATAAACAAATAAAGAAATAAATAAACGCATGTCAATTTATAACCTCCTCAAGTTTTTAACCTGAGGATGATTTGGTTATTATTTTCTTCATTATGATAATTATTCAATTCATTTGAAGATAATGCAAAGAAGAGATGATGTGATATGGTCATAGGGTTATGGCCCCTAGGAAGCGTGTAATGGCCTCCTGGAATATTTCCTTAGCTCGGTGAGAGAGAGCTGTAATGAGGTTCCTGATAAGTGTGTAAACAAATGTATCTCTATTGGAGAGAGAGAGAGAGAGAGAGAGAGAGAGAGAGAGAGAGAGAGAGAGAGAGAGAGAGAGAGAGAGACTTTACCATATTGCCTTATTTTTTGTTTGGGTTCCCCCAGGTTCCTCAGTGTGAGGCACCTCGTATATCCACCAGAGAGTTGCTAATGCATCTTCCGGTGTATTTTGCATCTTCCAATCTTGGATGGTCTGAGATGCATCTTAGGTATTTATCGAGCTTATCTTAAACACATCTACGCTCATCCCTGATATGTTTCTTAGATGAGCTTTCAGCACATTAAATAGTCGCTGCATTATCGATGCTGGTGCGTAGTGGATTAATGCCCTGTGCGCCTTCTGTAGTTTTCCTGGTATATTTTTTGGCACTATTAACCTACCTCGGCTTGCTCTTTCTGATATTTTTAGCTCCATGATGTTTTCAGTAATTCCTTCTATTTGCTTCCATGCTTGTATTACCATGTAGCGTTCTCTTCTCCTTTCTAGACTCTATAGTTTTAAAAATTGCGGTCTTTCCCAGTAGTCAAGGTCCTTAGCTTCTTCTATTCTAGCAGTATAGGACCTTTGTACACTCTCTATTTGTGCAACATCCTTATAGTAGTGTGGGTACCATATCACATAGCAGTACTCGAGTGTACTACGTATATAAGTTTTGTAAAGCATGATCATGTGTTCAGCTTTTCTTGTTTTAAAGTGTCTGAATAACATTCCCATTTTTGTTTCACATTTAGCCAACAGTGATGCTATTTGGTCGTTGCATACCATATTCATATTTAACATTACATCAAGGTCTTTAATTTCTTCCTTGTTTGTGATTGTCTCGTTATTAGGTCCATTGTATGCATATACCATTCCTTCTCTGTTTCCAATACCATCCTATTTATCTCCGCCTATTCATATATTTTGTTTAGATCTCTTTGTAGTGAGTTTCTATCTTCATCACAAGTAATTTCTCTACTTATTCTTGTGTCATCGGCGAAACTTCTCACTACATAGTTTTCAACATCACAGTCTATGTCTGAGATCATAATAACAAACAGCAGTGCAGCTAAAACCTTACATTGTGGCATGCCAGATATTACCTGACCTTCATCTGATTTCTCGTCATTTGCAACCACTGTCTGTTTTCTGTTTTGCAGGAATTCTTTTACCCATTTTCCTATCTTTCCCACAATATTATGCTTTCTCATTTTTTTCTCTAATATATTATGGTCTACTGTGACGAAGCAGGGGAAGGTGTGACTCAAAGGCAGGATGCAATCAACTGAGTTTATATTAAAGAACACTCTCCTTTATATACAAAACCTCAAGGCAACAGGAAAATACATGTTCGAGGAAATTATAATATTACAGAGAAAAACAGCAAACATGAATTTTCATGTTCGTTTTAGTGCGTGGGAAGAGCGAAGATACAAGCATAATATATACGAAAGGAATTATGTACAATTGTGTGACACACGGTTGGTATACTACCTTGTCAAAGGCTTTTGCAAAATCTAGATAGATCACATCTGTGTCTTTTTCATTAATCATATTTTTGTATATGTTTTCATATTGTGCTATCAGTTGTGTCCGTGTACTTTTTCCAGGCACAAAACCGTGTTGACCTATATTAAACAAATTGTTTTTAACCAAATGATTCATTACCTTCTTTTTTATTACCCTCTCAGGTCTATAATTGCTTGCTTCTAGTCTTGATCCACTTTTGAAGATAGGGGTTATATAAGCTAATTTATGTTTAACATATATCTCGCTCATATCTACACTTTGTCTTAGCAGTATCGCAATCGGCTTCGCAATAGTGTTTGCAGTTTTTTTAACAAAATCGCTGGAACTCCATCTGGTCCGGCTGGCGATCCATTTTTAATTTCGTTTATAGCCTTGACAAAATCTGCTTCATTAATATCTATATGCGTTAGATATTCAATTTTTTTTTCTCTCATTTCTGTTTCATTATTCTCATTCGCAATTCTTGGCGTGAACTCACTCTTATATTTTTCTGCTAAGATGTTGCATATTTCCATTTTTTTTTCATTCGTTAGCCGTCCTTCAATTCTTAGAGGGCCTATTGTTGTGTTTATTGGTGAATGCCCTTTTTGTGTTAACCGCTAAGGGATGTACACAAGAAAATATTTACCATATCTTACCTATTTTATATATACAATGCTAATCATAGGTCCCATGATGTAACAATAAAGAAGAAGAGAAAAAACTCCATTCATCAGATATGTCAACAAAGAGAAAAAGAATAAGAAGAAAATCATAAGATAAATAGAAAGTGTAAGTAACTACACCGACAGATAGGTCTGGAAATATGTTCGAATCATGCAGATCCCAGCGCCCTCCCTCCGACGTAATTCATTAACATACATTGATCACTCTGAAACATACATAATGAATGCACAGAGATGGGAGTGGGAGGGTTTCGAAGAGTGGCTGTGGTGATATTCACATCTTTGATAAATTACAGATGGTGGTATAATATATATATATATATATATATATATATATATATATATATATATATATATATATATATATATATATATATATATATATATATATATATATATATATATGTGTGTGTGTGTATATATATATATATATATATATATATATATATATATATATATATATATATATATATATATATATATATATATATATATATATATATATATATATATATATATATATATATATATATATATATATATATATATATATATATATGTATGTATGTATGTATATGTGTGTGAGTGTGTGTGTGTGTATGTGTGTTTGTGTGTGCGTTCGTGTTGGCCAGTGCAACAGCCACCCATTGGGATACTACTGTTAGACAGTTGTTGGATCCTCCTCTTTGATTACAGCTCATTTTCTTTCTGCTTACACATACACCGGGAAGTTTGACCTATTATTTACACATTCTCCTCTGTCCTCATACACCTGACAACAGTTAGATTATCAAATAATTTTTCTTTGCTCGAGGGGTTAAATTTTTCAAAAATTTTATCCAGTGTTTTGTTAAATGTATCCGTACTTACCTGCATATTATCACTTACTAAATAATTTTTCCAATTTTTGTACAATCCTCCATTTATTTTTGACCATTTTATATTCTTACCATAGAAATTTAATTTTCTATATCCTTCCCATTGTTTTGTGCTTTGTTTTTCTCTGCGTTCACTTACTTTGGAATGGACTATTAAATCTATGACATTTTGGTCTGAAATTCCCGTGTTATACACTATAATATCATCAATATAAAGCACCACCTTCACAAATACTAAATCTAGGACATTGTGCTTTCTTGTTGGAATGTTGTTTATTTGTTGCATATTATGTTCTAATAGCATATCTTGAAAATTTTTAAAATGTCTCTTATCTTCTGCGCTACTATTACTATCTTTTTTATATGTATATATACAACCACTTTCTTCTATCTGTTCTTTCCAATCCACGAAAGGAAAGTTAAAATCTCCGGATGGGTGTAAATTCTAGTCTTTATGGTTTCTACGTATATCATCTATTTTTTCTATCATTATGTCAAACTGCTTAGTATTTGGGGGTCTGTAGACTATAATATTCACTAATTTTTCATATTCAAATTTTACCACAATCAATTCACATTCTGAGTTGCTGTATTTTTTACAGACTTTTCCTTGATTTATGTCTCTTCAATATATTGCGTTTCACCCTTAATTCCTATTTGTTCTGTGTGACCTATATTCAACATATCTATTTTTTTCAATTTAGGTTAGTTCTTCTAAGAACTTTACCTTCCTTTTAGAGTTACTTGTGACTAAACCCTGTGCGTTCATCATAATTATGGTTTGTGTTTCATCCCCATTATTTAATGTTGGTAATAATATGGATTCTCCCATGCTTCCTTCCTGTTCTGATATGATGTTCTTTTCTTCATTTTCAGGAATTCTGCCACTAAAAAATCCAACTTTTCTATTATATATGATCTTTCACCTTCATATTTATTTTTGTGTGTATACCTGTAATTATCCCCATATCTGCACCAACCCCTGGCATTATAAATGTATTCTTTGTAGCTGGGCTGTAAATGTGCATATTTGGATTGAAAGGCATCATGTCTTGGGGCCTTTTTTTTTACATAGTGCGGTATATACTCGGCTTCTTTTGTTGTTTCTATTTTTTGTTTAATTTTTTCTTTCATTCTTCTTTTCAGTTTTCTGAGTTTTCTTACTTTCATTCACGGTTGCAGGATGCATATATCAACATTTTTGTTGAATTTGCATCCTTTTCCTTCTTTCAGGTTTTTGCATATTTTTGGATGGAGATCTCTGCATTCGTCTCCCTATCCGTCTAAATACGCACATTTACCATACATTTCATAATTAGGGCATATCTTTGGATGCTTGTAGTAGCATCTTTCGCCAAATCTGCAATTCACTCTTTTCAGAGAATTGCAGACTATATCTTGTTCTTGGTCTTCCCTAAAAGTATGTAGGTCCGTGTAGAGTTTCTTGGGTCTTTTATTCATTTCCATAGGATATTCTATTTTTACGTAAGTATGTTGTTGAATGGCATCATATGTTGTATCAATGATTTCCTCTGTATCCTTACACATATCCTGTTAATTCTTCTTCTTCTTCTTCTTATTCTTCTTCTTCA
>NC_090756.1:61182041-61187494 GCF_036898095.1 Palaemon carinicauda
GTTGCCAACTAGAACTTGAACGAGACACCTAAGAAAAGTCTCTTTTCAAATCTAATAAGATTTTGCCATTTACGGAAGGAAAACGAGATTTGTTTGCACTAGCCTAGTATTGGCTGGCGGGGTTAAAGTTAAGTCAGTTTGACACATCTGAAAACTGCATTGACTAACTTTCCTTCTCCACTTACACGTAACTTCCCATCAACCCAGCACCACAAAAGAGGGTATTATCGTCCATATGTTCAAAAATTCTATCTTTCCTAATATCTAATAATTTGTTGACAGCCAGAAATACCACACATGAAAAATAGTTTATAATTGTGCTTTCGATGAGATAAACAATCAAATATCAGATCAGAATAATAAAGTAGTTCTAGGAACTTTGTAGGAATATGTAATTAGATAGAACAAGGGTCAATGGCTGTTTTATTAAGACTTTTTTCATCTTTTTAAGAGGCCCTGAATTTAGGAGTATTTGGTCCAACTGATCTGAAACTGAGGTATCTCAGTCAGGTTTGAAGTAGGAGTGTCTTAACAAGCAGTCAGTATAAAGCTCTCTAAATTCTGACGGGGGAATTTATGAAACAGATAAGCCAGACATTTCTTAGATGCAAATATCTGTCATCTTTTCAAAGGGAAGTGGCTTAAGCAGACAGTCAGACAGTATAGTTTCCAAGAGGTAAATCTCTGTCAATTATGAAGAGGGAGTGTCTTAGACTGACAACCATAAAATGTAGAGTATTTTCTCAAAAATAAAATCTTTGTCAATTCTGAGTGGGGATGTCTTTAGATAAGCAATCAGACAGTGTAGTTTCCAAAATGTAAATCGTTGTCAATTCCGAAAGCGAAGGGCCTTAAACTGACAACCAGACAGTATAGTTTCTTAGGTGCACATCTCTCTCGTTTTTAAAAGGGAAGCGCCTTGAACAGAAAGTCAGACAGTGTAGCTCCTTAGACGTAAATCTCTGTCAATTCTGAAGATGAAGTGCCTTAAGCAGACTGTCAGACATGGCAGTTTCTCAGATTAAGTGTTTTATTCATATAGGAGAGAGATCAGAAAAATCTCAACAAAAAATACCGAATTTCTCTATCAAAACAATATAATTAAACAAAGGCAAACAAACGCTTTCAAAATACAGTGATCTGATAAATAAGAAACAAAAGCAAGAAGGAATTCTTCTGCCTCTGACCTCACATCAAAACACCAAGAACTTACATCATGAAATTCAATGTTTGTTATATTTTGCCTCTAAAAAGATTGCTGCCCCATAACGAAGCAATTTCCCGGGTTCTATCCCAATCTTCTCGGTTCCTCCTGACTTCTCGTTGGGTTCCCAGTTTATTTTACACGGGAAGGAAACAAAGAGAAGGGGAAAAATAAAGGAAGATAAACTAACCTTTATTCATAATTTTTCGTATAATTTGAAACAGACTACTTGGAATTTGTTTATAATACGCTAAAATATATATTTTTTTAATTGTTTACCAATCATTTACAAAAAGATTGAGCGAATATTCTACTTATTCTACCTTTGGAAAATAGTGTGAGATTTTGCTGACAAAAATAATCTAGTGTTTTTCAGTGACTGACTAATACAGCTAAATCTCCCTTTTCCATATTACTGAAATCTGTGTTTTTTTTTTTTTTTTTTTTTTTTACGCTAAAATGTTGCAAATACATCACAGACTCACTATGAAGAAATGTCAGTAAAATACAATTCTTGAATATTGATAAAAATATTTTTTAGAAAGTTTAAGGTAAATGTCGCTCATGAATGGCAAAGGCAAGGGGCAGTGACAATGGCTAAGATTACAATGGTTAGGAGACTGATCATATATTCATATCATTAACTTCCCAAGCTCCCCTCTCCACCTAATATAGAACCAAGGAGGGCCAGGTAATGGCTGCTGAGGAATCAGCAGGTAGGTCAATAGGCTTCTCCAAATCCCTTTATTCTTAACTCACAAAGATGGTGAGGTTGCACACATTTCTAGAAACTATCAAGTTTTAGAAAGTCTCCAACCAAGCCCAGCAGATTGACAGGCATGAACGTTCTCGATAGGCTATCACAGTCTTGGGAAATATATATTAAAAAAAAAATCAAGTTTCAACTAGATTGATCTTTTTATCGTCTTAATTTGATTAGTGTAGCTCCATAGTATACTTATCCCGAAAAAATCATACAAACAATGTCATCTCTAACTCTAAAAGCTAGATAATGTCAAACCAATAAACTATTCTCTACCTATCTATCTATGATCTATCTGTCAAATTTTTTGTAGACTACCCTTCCTCTCTCTCTCTCTCTCTCTCTCTCTCCTCCTCTCTCTCTCTCTCTCTCTCTCTCTCTCCTCTCTCTCTCTCTCTCTCTCTCTCCACATTCTAAATTGCTTTATCTGCAACGAAAATTACTTCTTTGTTGAAGACAAACTCTGAGCGATCCCCGGAGAATCATAGTTTAACGAGCCAAGAGATGTTGTGAGTCAAAGACGAGACGAATGCAACTGAGTAACTTTATTACAGACACATCGAGTATATATACACACTAGGTCCCGGTAAGAAGGTCACAAAATACAAACATTCTATTTCTTACCAAACCGGCAACCGGTTCTGTTAACAGTTAACGATGAAGCAGGCAGACAGGTTAATACAAGTTGCTGTCAGGTGCGAGGGATAGAACGGAGATACAAAGGATAATATATACAAAAAAATAGAAATGTCATTACTATGTTCGATCGTGTGACACACGGGTGGTACAATGGCTCCACCCCCCCCCCCTAAAAATTACATACTAAACATGTTAAATAGGGCGCCTGCTCAAGAGAGGCGAACTGTAGGTGGGCCATCTGGCAGGATATAACAAGGTTTTTAGACGATCAGTGGACACCCAGTCTTCTTTGCCACGAATGCTTTCACAATGCATCGGATCACAGGGAAAGTGCCCATGAAAGGGTGACGGCCATGGACTGGGAGCCTTTTGGCAAAGGCCCCATTTCTTCCATTTTGGCGAACGTCTGTTTGACGGCTGCCAATCGATCCGGGTGCCAGATGTTTGAATTTGGCGAAAACTGGGGGTCCCGTCATCTTGATATGGTGATAAATACAGTGTTTGTCAGGAGCCATATGAGTTTGGCGAAATTCTGGACGGAAAACTTTCCAGGTACGACGGGAGGAGGTGGGTGTAGGCATCCGTGAGTGCGCTGATGTGGAGAGAGGAAGGCTGGAGGGGGGCAGGTTGAAGAGGTGTTGACAAGTACGAGTCTGCGTTGACCTATCGTCGGTGGGCGAACATCGACAAGAAGGTGGAAATGAGAGAGGAAATCCACATCCAGGATTGGCACTGTGACGTTAGCAGCGAAAAAACTTCCAATTAAATTCACCTTTCCCAAACGATAATGTGAGGTTCTTGTAACTGTAGGTGGGTATCGCAGATCCGCTGACAGCTACCAGGCGGACGTCGGTAGACTTAGACAGACTACGCCGTGTCCTGTAGAGTTCCCTTGGCAAAAGAGAACGACAAGCACCCGTGTCTACCATAAATCGCACGCCCGTTCATGCATCATGTAAAAAGAAAAGAATAGAAACATGGGAGGCCACTGCCACAAGCGATGGCCCAACTTAAACGTTTTTTGGCCACCGATAATCCTTGGCACATTTCTAGCGGCAGCCCCGAATCTGTAGTGGTAGTAGCAAAACTGGGCGGCAGTAAGTGGCTGCAGAAGTCGTTGGTTGGGGCGCGAGAGACTGGTGGGTGATGGGTTGCTTTCTCGCCGTTTCGGCACGTCACGGGGTAGGCGATAGTGTGTCCTACGGCAATTCAGAGGCGTGTGTGTCCCTACAGCATTCAAGTCAGCTTCGGTTGACATTAAACAGGCGTCCTCTTTGTCAGGAGAGGAGGCATTGATGGAGGTCTTGAAGGTCATGAAGTGGCTGTACCTAAGGGCATCGGTTCGGTAAACAGCGTACCCAAAGGGCTTGAAGTAGGTTCACCTCATAAAGGTAGCCGTCTGGGGCAGGTTGCAGGCGAGCAATACTGGTCATTTACCCGATGGAGAGCGAAGCCCTTGGTCCCCCAAAAGTTGTTGAGAGAATTGAAAAAGCTTTGCTATACATGCGGCTGGCGACGGGGATTACTGCTGCAGAAGGTATGTTTTGAGGGCGTACCTATGCTATTGGGGTGTTCTCCTAGCTCAAAAAGCCAGCCCGGAGATTTCCAAGAAAGTGTCCTCGGATACCACCGCCAGAACATAATCTTGTTTGCCTGTTGAGTGAATCACGTCTTTGATGCGGAACTGAACTTCTGGGCGCTGAAACCATGCAAACGCCTTTCCGCTGGCGAACGACGAAGTTTGAATGAGGCGTCGCCAACTTCCGTGGAGTCCGCCATAGTAACAGTGAGGGGGGGGGAGGGGAGGCAGGAGGAGCAAGTCAACTTCCGGGGTCACCAATGTGACTGGCCAAGAGTAGGTTGTGTCCCAGTTGCTTTCCTCTTGCCTTTGAGTCACAACCTACTATTGACCCGTCACATAACCTTCAGGAGAAGTTTGTGTACACATGACTTGCAGGGCGAGGATGCATTTTTACCGAGGCTCTCTCTCTCTCTCTCTCTCTCTCTCTCTCTCTCTCTCTCTCTCTCTCTCTCTTTATATATATATATATATATATATATATATATATATATATATATATATATATATATATATATATTATATATATATATATATATATATATATATATATATATATATATATACACACACACACCACACACACACACACACACATATATATATATATATATATATATATATATATATATATATATTATATATATATATATATATATATATTTATATATATATATATATATATAGTATATATATACAAAGTGTGTTAATGAGAATGAGAGAGAAAATAGATGAAACGAAAAGAATTTCATGTGAGATGTAATCATGACGAGGCTCAAGTAAATATTTGAGTTAACCCCTGTCAATACTTGGCGTCCAGCACCGAAGATCACAACCAACATAATAACTTCAATAATCCTTATAAGTATCAAGAGAGAGAAACTTTATTGTAAGGATATATATAAAGATGTAATAATGTAGACAATAAAGATAAGAAAAACAGAAAGATCTACTCATGATATCTTTTTTTATAAATACCGCTAAATGAAAACTGCGGGGAAAACAATAGATATATATATATATTATATATATATAATATATATATATATATATATATATATATATATATATATATATATATATATCTGTTTTGTGTATGTGCGTATGTGCCTGCATATATACACGAATGTAAAACAGATCGGTGACTGCACAGAGCCTTTGTGCTTAGGAAACAAGAAGTTCCAGGTTTCAGGTTGAAGTGAATACGGTCCCAAAGCAATGCAACTTAGAAAAATGATCTTTTCAGACAAGCTTAGTTTCAATGATAG
>NC_090756.1:61192994-61207994 GCF_036898095.1 Palaemon carinicauda
AATCATTCCTCTGGTATCCTTGGAATCATTCTTCATAATCCCTTGGAATCATTCCTATGGGATCCTTGGAATCACTTTATTGAATCCTTGGAATAATTCCTCTGGAATCCTTTGAATCACTACTCTGGAATACTTTGAATCATTCTTCATAAACCCTTCGAAAAATTCCTTTTTAATCCGTGGCATCATTCATCAGGAATCTTTGAATCATTCCTCGTAAACCCTTGGAATCCTTCCTCTTGAATCCTTGGAATGGTTCCTTAAATCTTGGAATCATTCTTCTAAAATCCTAGGAATCCTTCCTCTGGAATCCTTGGTATTGTACCAACCGTGTTTCACACAATTGTACATAATTCCTTTTGTATATATTTTGCTTGTATCTTCGCTCTTCCCTCGCAGTAAAACGAACATGAAAATTCATGTCTGGTTCTTCCTCTGTGATATTGTCTGTCTTGTGAACTTGTCATGTCCTGTTGCCTTGAGGTTTTGTATATAAGGAGAGTGTTCTACAACAATATAACTCAGTCGTTTCCAATCTGCCTTTGAGTTCACACCCTTACTTGGCGCCGTCACATTGGTGACCCCGGAAGTCGACTCGCTCCCACTGCCTTCCACCCCCACCTCCCTCGCCCCTCCACCGTTGGTACTATGACGGAGACTACATCAATTGGCGCCGCGGCCGCCCCATTGAAACTTTCACCGTTCGCCACCGGAGAGGCGTTTGCTTGGTTTCAACGCGCTGAAGTCCACTTTCGTATCAGGGGCGTGACTCGCTCAACCACCAAAGCGGATTATGTTCTCGGGGCGATACCCGAGGACACCTTCCCAGAAATATCCGACTGGCTTTGTGAACAAGGAGACACCCCAATAGCGTATGACGCCCTCAAATCATACCTTCTGCAGCAGTACTCGCCGTCGCCAGCCGCCCGTATAGCAAAGCTTTTTCAGCTCTCGCAACAACCGTTGGGGGACCAAAGGGCTTCGCTTGCCCTCAGGGAAATGACCAGTATCGCTCGCCTTCAACCTGTCGCAGACGGCTCTCCTCGTGAGGTGAACCTACTCCGTGCCCTTTGGATACGCCGTTTACCTGAACCTGTACGCGCTGCCATATCCGATGTCGATAGTTTACCCATAAAGGACTTGATGACCAAAGCCGACGCCCTTATGGACAGCCACTTCAAGACTTCCATCAACGCCTCCACCCCTAACGACGAGGATGCCTATACAACGTCAACCGAAACTGACATGAATGCCGTAGGACATACACGCCTTCCCCGTGACGTGCCGAAGTGGCGACACAGCCGCCCACCACCCACCAATCGCTCGAGCCCCAATGAACGACTTCTACAGCCACTTACTACCTCCCATCCGCCGCAGTTTTCCTACTACCACTTCCGATTCGGGGCAACCGCGAAGAAATGTGCCGAAGATTGTCAGTGGCCAAAAAACGTGTATGCAGGCCATCGATTGTGGCAGTGGCCTCCCATGTTTCTAATCTGTTCTTTTTACAGGATGCAGGAACGGGCGTGCGATTTTTGGTAGACACGGGTGCTTGTCGTTCTCTTTTGCCAAGGAAACTCTTCAAGGCACAACGTAGTCTGTCTACATCTGCCGACGTCCGCTTGGTAGCTGCCAACGGATCTGCGATACCCACCTACGGTTACGAGAACCTCACATTATCGTTAGGAAACGGTAAATTCAATTGGAAGTTTCTCGTTGCTGACGTCACAATGCCAATCCTCGGTGCGGATTTCCTCTCTCATTTCCACCTTCTGGTCGATGTCGCCCACCGACGATTGGTCAACGCAGACTCGTACTTGTCGACACCTGTTCAACCCGCCCCCTCTAACCTCGCTCTCCACATCAGCGCACCCACGGATGCGTACGCCCCTCTCCTTCTCTCCACCGATGCCAGCGACGTCGCTATTGGTGCAGTACTCGAGCAGGTGGTCAAAGGCTTGCCCCGCCCATTGGCCTTCTTCAGCAGAAAACTGTCCAAGGCAGAATCGGGTTATTCTACCTTCGATCGAGAATTGCTGGCGGTGCACTTGGCTGTCCGTCACTTTCGCCATTTCTTAGAAGGTACGCCCTTCATCAGTCGCACAGACCACATGCCTCTGGTGCACGCCTTCACTCGACAGTCTGACGCCTGGTCCGCCTGTCAATGCCGACATCTCTCCCCCGTGGCTAAATACAATTGCACCCTCCAATATGTCCCTGGGAAAATGAATCCCGTTGCCGATGCCCTGTCAAGAAACACGTTGGCAGCCGTTCAACTTGGATTGGATTACAACGCCCTGGCTGAAGCCCAACGACAGGATCCAGAGTATCAAGCTAGTAGGACATCCTGCACGTCCCTCCGTTGGGAGGATTTTCCCCTCGAAGACTCCAACACCACCCTCCTCTGTGACGTCAGTACTGGTAGACCGCGACCTTGGATTCCTGCTCCCATGCTCCGACAGGTGTTTGATCTCATCCACGGCCTTACACATCCCTCGTGCCGTTCTACTGCACAGCTGCTGAAGGCAAAGTTCATTTGCCACGGCATTTCTAAGGATGCTAAGGATTGGGTCCGTGCCTGTACTTCTTGCCAAACTTCCAAAGTACATCGACACACAGATTCAGGAGTGGGCACCTTTCCTCAACCTCAGCGTCGTTTCGCACACATTCACGTCGACGTTGTAGGCCCCCTACCCACATCACAAGGACATCGTTACCTGTTTACCGTCATCGACCGCTCCACTCGTTGGCCGGGAGCCATTCCCATGGAAACTGCAACGTCCGCCTCATGTACATCTGCCTTTCTCTCTGGATGGATTTCAAGATTCGGTATCCCTGAGCATATTACTTCTGACAGGGGAACCACTTTCAACTCTCAATTATGGACGTCATTAGCGAATCTCCTGGGCATCACCCTACATCAGACAACAGCCTACAACCCCGCTGCCAATGGAATGGTATAACGTTTTCATCGCACCCTCAAAGCAGCTTTGATGTCCCGCTGCAAGGATTGCAACTGGTTTACTCAGCTTCCCTGGGTCTTCCTGGGACTAAGGACCACTCCTAAAGATGCCCTCGACGTCTCGACAGCCGAACTGGTGTATGGCGACCCGTTGGTCGTCCCTGCCGAATTTTTTCCTTCTACAACCTCCTCCGACGATCTCCAGCGCATACGTCACGTCGTGGGAAAATTTACTCCGTGCCGCCAGACTTACAAGCCCCCAGCGAAGCATCACATACCAACGGACTTGCACTCTGCAACGCATTTCTTCCTGCGCAACGACACCAGCAAGCCACCACTAACGCCCCCTTACACGGGCCCTTTCCTTGTGATCCGACGCACTCCGAAAGCATTCGTCCTAAACATTCGGGGCAAAGAAGACTGGGTCTCCATTGATCGTCTAAAACCTGCTTATCTTCTGCCAGATGACCCGCCTACAGTTTGCCTCTCTAGATCAGGGCGCCCTATTTAACATGTACAGTATGTATTGTCGTTCGGAAACGGTAAATTTAATTGGAAGTTTCTCGTTGCTGACGTCACATAGCCAATCCTCAGTGCGGATTTCCTCTCACATTTCCACCTTCTGGTCGATGGCACCCACCGACGATGGGTCAATGCAATGCAGACTCGTACTTGTCGACACCTGTTCAACCCAACCCCCTCTAACCTTGTTCTCCACATCAGCGCACCCATGGATGCCTACGCCCACCTCCTCACGTTATAACCGGAAGTTTTCTGTCCAGAACTTCGCCAAACGCCCACGATTCTTGCCAGGCACGGTGTTTATCACCATATCAAGACGACGAGACAACCACTCTTCGCAAAATTCAGACGTCTGGCACCGGAACGATTGGCACCGCCAAATAGACGTTCGCCGTAATGGAGGAAATGGGCCTTTACCAAAAGGCCTCCATCCCATGGTCGTCACCCTTACACATCGTTCTGAAGAAAGACGGCTCCCTCCGTCCGTGCGGGGATTACAGGTGCCTGAACATGCAAATAGAACCGGATCACTACCCCCACCCAAACATTACCGATGTGACCTCCTACCTACAAAAAGCGAAGGTTTTCTTCTCTACGCTCGACCTCTTGAAGGGGTATTATCAGGTGTCTATGAACCCAGAAGACATCCCCAAGACCGCCATCACCACTCCGTTTGGTACATACACTTTCAATTACTCCTGTTTTGGCATTCGTAAAGCTAGGGCCACTTTTCAACGTCTCATGGATGGCATTTTAGGGGACCTCCCCTTCTGCGTATGTTATGTGGACGACATACTTGTGTTCTCCTCCTCAAAAGAGGAACACCTCCGTCCCTTTTGCATCGTGCTCGACTGCCTGCAACAGAACGGCCTTGTAGTCCCGTACGACAAGTGTACCTTTGGCGCCAACGAAGTGTCGTTCTTAGGGCACCGCATCAATCCTAAAGGAGTTCATCCTCTCCCTGAAAAGGTAGCAGCCATTCAGGACTTCCCCGTGCCCTTGACCGTCGAAGCTCTGCAGGAATTTTTGGACATGATCAGCTATTATCACCTTTTTCTGCCAGCCATTGCCGTCACTCTTGCTCCTCTCTACGCCTTCCTCAAGGGTAAGCCAAAGGACCTGAAGTGGGGTCCCCTTCAAGAATCAGCTTTCTGCAATGCAAAGAAGGCCCTATCAACTGCTGTGGCTCTCACTTTTACTATCCCGCAAGCCCCTCTCCATCTCTCCACTGATGCAAGCGACGTCGCTATTGGTAAAGTACTCGAGCAGGTGGTCAACGGCTTGCCCCGCCCATTGGCCTTCTTCAGCAGGAAACTGTCCAAGGCAGAATCGGGTTATCCTACCTTCGTTCGCAAATTGCTGGCGGTGCACTTGGCTGCCCGTCACTTTCGCCATTTCTTAGAAGGTACACCCTTCGTCATTTGCACAGACCACATGCCTCCGGTGCATGCCTTCACTCGACAGTCTGATGCCTGGTCCGCCCGGTCCGCCGACATTTCTCCGCAGTGGCTGAATACAATTGCACCCTTCAATAGGTCCCTGGGAAAATGAATCACGTTGCCGATGCCCTTTCAAGAAACACGTTGGCTGCCGTTCAACTGGGATTGGATTACAGCGCCCTGGCTGAAGCCCAACGACAGGATCCAGAGTATGAAGCATGTAGGACATCCTGCACGTCCCTCTGTTGGGAGGACTTCCCCCTCGAAGACTCCAACAACACCCTCCTCTGTGACGTCAGTACTGGTAGACCGTAACCTTGGATTCCTGCTCCCATGCACCGACAGGTGTTTGATTTCATTCACGGCCTTTCACATCCCTTGTGCCGTCCTACTGCACAGCTGCTAAATGAGAAGCTCATTTGGCACGGCATTTCTAAGTTTGCTAAGGATTGGGTCCGCACCTGTGCTTCTTGCCAAACTTCCAAAGTCCATCGTCACACGGATTCAGGAGTGAGCACCTTTCTCAGCCTCAGCGTCGTTTCGCACATATTTAACGTTGACGTTGTAGACCCCCTACCCATATCACAAGGACATCGTTACCTGTTTACCGTCATCGACTGCTCCACTCGTTGTCCTGAAGTCATTCCCATGGAAACTGCAACGTCCGCCTCATCTACATCTGCCTTACTCACAGGATGGATTGGAAGATCTGATATCCCTGAGAATATTACTTCTGACAGGGGTACCACTTTCACCTCTCTATTGTGGACATCATTAGCGAATCTCCTGGGCATCACCCTACATCAGACAACGGCCTACAACTCCTCTGCCAATGGAATGGTTGAACGTTTTCATCGCACCATCAAAGCAGCTTTGAGGTCCCGCTGCAAGGATTCCAACTGGTCTACTCAGCTTCCCTGGGTCCTCCTGGGACTAAGGACAACTCCTAAAGACGCCCTCGACGTCTCGGCAGCTGAAATGGTGTATGGCGACCCGTTGGTCGTCCCTGCCGAATTTTTTCCTTCTACAACCACATCCAACAGTCTCCACCGCATAAGTCACATCGTGGGAAAATTTACTCCATGCCACCAGACTTACAAGCCCCCAGGGAAGGATCACATACCAACAGTCTTGCACTCTGCAATGCACGTCTTCCTGCGTAATGATACTAGCAAGCCACCACTAATTCTCCCTTACACGGGCCCTTTCCTTGTGATCCAACCCAGTCCGAAAGCATTCCTACTAAACATTCTTGGCAAAGAAGACTGGGTCTCAATTGATCGTCTAAATCTTGCTTATCTCCTGCCAGATGACCCGCCTACAGTTCACCTCTCTAGATAAGGGCGCCCTATTTAGCATGTACAGTATGTCCTTTTTAGGTGGGGAGCCATGTACCAACCGTGTGTCACAAGATTGTACATAGTTCATTTTGTGTATATATTATGCTCGTGTCTTCGCTCTTCCCTCACACTAAAAAGAACCAGAATAAACATGTCTGCTTTTATCCTCTGTAGCAGTGTCTGTTTTTTTAACATGAAATTTCTTGTTGCTTTGAGCTTTTGTATATAAAGGAGAGTTTTCTAAAATAAATTTACTCAGTTGCTTTCATACTGTCTTTGAGTCACAACCTTCTCTCGGACCGTCACATCAACTAGAAATTATTTTCTGACCATGAAGTCGTTGGCTGTGTTAAATCCTTTCAGAATATGTGCGTTGTTCAAATCTAGTAATTTGTATTAAACTTTTTATATTACCTCTACCTAGGAGGTTATTAAATCAACTCTCTTTATTTTACTATTTTTTTGTCTGTGTCTGTGGACAGGATTATGTAATAACTACCTTATGGGTTTCTATGAAATTTACACTGAAAATAGACCTTGGATCATAAACGACCCATTTAATTTTGGAGATGATCCAGATCTGGATTGTAAATCCAGATTTGCTTTTCTCGTCATTTTGAACATAAATTTAAAACAAAGTAATGGATTTCTACGAAATATCCCCACGGAGGGTTATTAAGCCATTGGCAACACCATTAACTTTTGGAGATGATTTGGTACCGGATCCGGATTATCCAGATTTGCATTTTTTCACAATTCTAAGAATCATGTTAAAACAAAGTGACACTTTGGATTTTCACCAAATATTAATATTATGCATAGGAAGAAATAATGAAATTTTTTTCATGCGATACAGATCAAAATTACGACTCTGGATCATTATTTCACTTTCTACCATCCACAGTTAGCAGATGAAAATGGAAGGCAATGTATGTAGACTTTAGGTCAATGTTGACAATATTCATTGGGGGAATATGAAATCTCTTACTGTTCTTGTTATCACCATTATCATCATCATTACTATTATTATTTTTGTTGTTTTTGTTGTTGTTACTATGTTTAGTTAGTTAAGTTATAACCCTATTTGGAAAAGCAGGTTGCAATAAGCCAAAGAGCTCCAACAGGGATAAAAAACAGTGAGGAAAGGAAATATGTTAATAAATAAACCACAAGAGAAATAATGAGCAATTAAAATAAAATATTTCAATGTCAGTAACAACAATAGAACATTTCTGCAATTAAGATTTTAAAACTTGAACTTTTAAATAATATTCTGAGTAAGCTTTCTATTCTAGAATAGAAATACTGTAGTGACTTTTATTTAAAAAGATTTCTGAATTCATATAATTTTCCCATGCATTTAAAAATAAGGGTAAATCGCCTTACAAGATGTTTAAATATATAATCGTATCTTTTTTTATTAGGCTACATCAGAAAAAAAACAAAGCAGATAAACAGAAAACAAATGGAATTTATGGTAGGAAAGCTTCCGCAGGATTAAGTTGGAACCATCAACGAATAAGAGATGAAATAGAGGACGTAATGGGGGGAATAGGATAATGAGAGATTGAAGCATACATCGAGAGACAGAATAGGGAAAGTTGATAAAGGGGAAAATATTAAGGGTATTTGTGAAACGGAGGAAAGTACTCAGATAGAGAAATAAAAAGATAAAAGAATCACATTAAAAGAAAGGGATTGGTAAAATATCAGTGATTTTAAATAGAAAGAAAGCCATTAAACCTGTGGTAGAAACAAGGGTTATCAGTTTTTTTTTTACAGAGAAAATTAGTTCCACAAAAAACCTATCATATCGGATCAACTCTCTCTCTCTCTCTCTCTCTCTCTCTCTCTCTCTCTCTCTCTCTCTCTCTCTCTCTCTCTGTCTCAAAGCTGGATAAATGGTAAACCATTGTTTGCCCCTCTGACGGGAAAATGCCTATAGGTATCCCAGCAGTCGGGAAAATGGTTGTTTTTGTGTGACGTGTCCAAGGTCAATTTCTGTTTGAAGGAACCCAAAAAGAAAGACTGGAAAACTTTAAGAAAATCTTTTTTGGTCTATTTAATAATTTATCTATTTATCCATTTATTTTCTAGTTATGTTTTGTTATCACGAATATTTGTGTATATTTTGAATACTTTTTATTTTAAATAATTACCATAATGTAAAGTATATTGTTCTTATTGTTTACCGAAAATTCCGACGCCCATTTGGTGTAATAAACTGTTTCAAACTAATCTAACAAAATAAACTATTTTGATTAGGGAGCTAGATGGGTTTTCTCTAACTTGTATGATTCGATAAAGAATTTTGTTAAATCTAATAATCTAAGCTAAAAAAAAAAATCTGTGAAACCAGGATGTATTTTTACACTGATGATGATATTCTAACTATTATTTGCTTTATTTAACAGCTAAGTGTTATATGGGGATCAGTCTCTAACATTGAAACTTATGGTAAGATCTAGAATTTTTGATGATGCGAGATGTATTTTAACTATTAATAACAAATTCAATATCAGATGTTTCTTCGGGTAACTAAAAAGCCTACATATATCAACTATGAATAGAGAATTCTATATCAAATTATTTTCAACTGGTAATATAAAACTTGATATAAAAACTTTTCTTAAATAATTGATAAAATATGTTATAAAACATGTCCTTAGATAATAAAAAATACAATAAATTTTATAATTATTAATGAAATATTTAATATTACTAGTATACTGGATAATAAAAAAACTACAGATTTCAACAGTTAGTAGGAAATTTAATATCAAAACTTTCTCAAAATAATTGAAAAAAAAAAAAAAACGCAATCTAACTATTAATAAGGAATGTAATATCAAAACTTTCCTTTAACGATAAAAAAGTATGAGTCATTATCCGGAATAATTCGGCAGATGAATGAACGGGTAAAACAGGTAAAAAGTAATTTATCATTACTTACTTCTACCTTAACGACATTTATTATTATTATTATTATTATTATTATTATTATTATTATTATTATTAGCCAAGCTACAACACTAGATTGAAAAGCAAGATGCTATAAGCCAAAGGGCTACAACAGGGAAATTAGCCCAGTGAAGAAAGGAAACAAGTAAATAAATAAGGAAATGAATAAATGATATAAGTAATAAAAATTAAAATAAACTATTTCAAGAAACATTTTCAACATTGAAACAAATAATTCATATATAACTTTAAAAAGACTTATGTCAGCCTGTTCAACATAAAAACACTTTCTACAACCTTGAACTTTTGAAGCTCTACTGATTCAACTACCCGATTAAGAAGATCATTCCACAACTTGGTGAAAGCTGGAATAAAACTTCTAGAATATTGTGTAGTATTGAGCCTTATGATGGAGAAGTCCTGACTATCAGATTTAACTGCAATGCCTAGTATTACGAACCGGACGGAACTGTCCAGGAAGATCTGAATGTAAAGAATGGTCAGAATCATGAAACATGTATGCAACATGCATAATGAACTAATTGAACGACCGTGCCAAAGATTAATATCTATATAAAAAATTTAATAGACATTAAGTTCCTGTCCAACTAATTAAGATTAGAATCAGCAGCTGAAGACCAGACTGGAGAACAATAGTCGAAACAAGGTAGAAGGGAAGAATTGAAATACTTCTTCAAAATAGATTGATTACCAAAAATCTTGAAAGACTTTCTCAATCTCTTGTGCAATTAAAGAAGACACAGTCCTAATGTGATTCTTGAAAGTAGATTTGTTGTCGAGAATCACTCCTAAAATTTAAAAAGAGTCATACAATGTTAACGAAACACTACCAATGCTGAAATCCGGATGTTAACATTATCAACACAGTCTAAGGCAGCACTAAAATGAAGGCCAATCATACGGACTTCCTAACCATAATCAAGGGATTTCTGTGAAGCATTGGAAGTTGGAAGAAGGACATCAAATGCTCTAAGGCATATACGATAACCAAATTGTAAACTGGGGAACAGATGATTACCTTCAGCAAACCTATTAAGACGTTTTGCCGAAAGATCTTCAAACAGTTTAGATAACATGGGAGTTATGGAAATGGGTGGAGGGGGGTAATAAGTTAGACTTGATCTACTGCCAACACATTTATATAGTGAAGTAACATTACCAATTCTCAAACAATAGTTAAAAGCTCCTCTTCTTGTTTACTAGCGTGAAATAACAAATAACTTTGGAGCTAAGAAATGTGCAGTCTTCTTAAAAAACAAAGGAAGAATACCATTAGGGTCTACACCTCCATTAGCATCATGGTCCGTCAACAGAACTTTAATCTCACGAGATCGAAACCCTAAACTACTTATTTTAGCCTCAGGAAAACAGGAATGAAGAAATTCGAGTTTCTTATTACTCTGCTTACTGTCAAACACATCAGCCAAAAGGGTTGCCTTTTCCTTTGGACCGTGAGTGACTGATTCGTCTGGTTTAAGTAAAAGTGAAACTATTGCATCTACACCGAAGACTACATATTTGGGGGCCGGCTGGCTAATGCCGTTATTTAAGAACAAGATTTGACAGCCATGCCATTTAATAAGGTGATCACATAAGATTTTTGTTTCTGTCCCTTGGTTTTACGACGCCAGGGGGAATTATCCTTAAAATTAGTGTTTTTCAAATTCTATCTTTTCCATTGATAATTAATATCAAATCCTGGATTACTACCCTATATACACGTGATGTAGAACTCAAATAATATGAGGTGTTATTCCAAAAAGTCATTTTTTTTTTTGCTATATATGAATATTCTCAGTATGGTAAAAAAAATAGACTATAAAAAATGGGGAAAAAATAAAAAAAAATCCGAAAAAAAGGGAAAAAAAGGCAACATTTGATTGTTTTATATCTTTCTAATATTATAGAGCGAAATTCAATGATATAACTTTAAAACTAAGGGAAGAGATAGTTTGGAGATTCGGGCGTTTAAAGTTTCTCTTTGTATTTTTACAAAGACAGTATCAATAAATCCTGATTATTGTGATTTTTTTTCGGGGGGATATTAATAAACGAAAACTAAGATCTTTATCATAATTCAATCATGAATGAAGGTCCTTTGTTCAATATCTTGCTTCGTTTTGCTCCTGTGAGGCAAGGGGACCGCTCCTCAATCCCCACCACACTCTCTATGCGTCACAAGCAATATAATCCTCTTCTGAACTCTTAATAAAGCGAATTATCTTTTTCCTCAGGATAGCAAGATGCTGAAATTTTCTTTGACTCCTTGAAATGACAAAATTCTTGCCGAAAACGATGAAAAGAAACGTAAAAATTAATGAATACCATAGGACAAACTCAGACATGTACTTCCTATGAGGTTTGTGGTAGGACTGACGGGCGAGAGGTGTAATTTACTTGTTACTTGAGGAAGCTATACAGATGCCATAGTTCACAATTTCTTTCACATTAAATGTAATAATTACTAAAATTTACGATGACAGAAGAAATACAGCATTTTCTTGTAGGGAAAAATGTTTTTAGTTCATCGAGTTACTTCTACTTATTCCTCTGTAACTATGAAAATAAGAGGAATTTTGACAAAATATTTTAGATATGCATTCTCCATTGCCATTCGAAGCTCAGCAGATATTTTTAGGATTTTGTGTCGTTCTTCCCATACTTCCATATATTGGCATTCCGGCCGGGCCCCTTAAGGGTAGTCCACTACTTATGTTCCTGGGTTGTACCAGAAATGTTTTCTTTCATGTTTAAATTGTATTCCTTTACAGTTGAAGCATAAACTCTCTGAGCAAAAGCTATAAGATGAGTATACTTATTCCAGGTCAAATCTGATATGTGACCTTTCCAGATATAATAGGCCTCCTGCTTCTCCAAACTAGCACATCTACAATCATCATTGAAGCATGGATTGTCCTTCACTCGGTACCTTAGCACACGAGAAAGGATACGCCTATCAATTATGTTAAGCAGATTCGCATTCAAAGGGACAACAGGATTAACACTACTATACAATTATGACCAATTCTAGCCCAAAAGATCATGCAAAATCTAATTCCAGTCTCTTAAGATTTCATATAAAGTATGATACATCAGGTCCAATTGAGAGTCTTAGTAAAAGTACAACTTACACTAAATGGCTGTTGTAATTATGAAGATGAGTAGATGAGAGCGAGGAACCCATTAGTTTAAAGGCCAATTGTCTTTATGCTAAGTGTGTTTTTGCAATCAATCGCTGTAATCAGGAGATTTGCTTGAATTAACTACTTGCTCAATTTGCATGAAATCAGTGCAATATTAATAAGTGATCTACATTTTGGAATAGTTGCCAGTTATATGTATTTGTATTTTGTGTTGCAATAATTATTGAGGTATTTGTATTTTGTGTTACAATGATGATCAAGGTACTTTTTATATTAAGTTACAATAATGACGAAGGTATTTTCATCTTGTGTTTCGATGATCATTAAGACATTCTTATTTTGTATTGAAATAATGATCAGAGTATTTTCTTTTTTGGTGTTGCGATGATGGTAAAGGTATTTATATTCTGTGATGCGAAGATGGTCAAAGTATTTTTAATCTCTGTTGCAATGATGATCGAATTGAGGTATTTTTACTTTTTGTTTCGATGATGATTGAGGTATTTATATTTTGCGCTTCGAAAATGATCGAGGTATTTTTATTTTGTGTTGCAAGGATGAGCAAGGTTTTATCATTTTGTGTTTCGATGATGATCAAGTTATTTATATTTTGTGTTGTGATGATGATCGATCTATTTAATCTTTTTTTTTTGTGATGATGATCGAGATATTTTTATTGTGTTTCAATAATGCTTGAGCTATTTTCATTTGGTATTGCGATGAAGATCAAGCTGTCTTTATTTTGTGTTGTGATGATGATAGAGGTATTTTTATTTTGTGTTGTAATGATGATCGAGGTACTCTATTTGGTTTTGCAATGATGATCGAGCCCTTTTTTTGTGTTATGATGATGATTGAAGCTTTTTCGCTATTTTGCAATGATGATCAAAGTATTTTAATCTTGTGTTGCATTGATGATCGACATATTTTTATTTTTTGTTGCAATGATGATCGAGAACAACACTAAATGAACAGTATTATCATAGACTTTTGAATAAACAATAATAGTAAACGGGTCAGATATGAACCTCTTTATAAAATATTTGTTTAGGAGTATGAATTTATATTACTTTGTTGTTCAATGCAGGAATGATAAATATAGGAAAATATATACATATTTTAATGCTAATGAGAATATTTTTTTCTATTGTGATTAAGAAGTATTGATTATGTATTTGCTCAAATATATTAAAATCTAGTATGATAATGATAACCTTTCTCTCTCTCTCTCTCTCTCTCTCTCTCTCTCTCTCTCTCTCTCTCTCTCTCTCTCTCTCTCTCTCTCTCTCTCTCTCTCTCTTGTAGTAAGCTGTTCTAGTCATGAGTAATGACTCCTGCAATACATTGTATCGAGTAAATCTTCCTATAGTTTTCACGATATTGTGTCGATGTCCGAGAAAAATCTTACGAATAATATTAGTTTCTTCAAAAATTACAAAGTATTTTATTAAAGTAAGGACATAGAATGAGATCAATTTTATAATTATTAAGAACATTCATTGGATTGTTTAGAAGAACTCTAGAAGATAGTACTGACAAAACTTTTTTTTATTTATGGTGTTAATAGATAAGTAAGTGATGAAAAATTATGAATATGCATAAGGATTGAAATAAGGAATGGTGTTATGAACTGGATTAGTAAGAATGAATGATTCATGGATGAGTCCCCTTATAGTGTTTGGGATATCATATATGTCATTTGGTGAGCTCTTAGTCTAACTGGAAATCAGAATGACACAAATTATACTTAAGTATGGATATAGGACTTTGTTTTCAGCGGCTGTGCAGTAGAAGAGCGTGAGGGATGTGAAAGGCCATGAAGGAATTCAAAAACCTGTTGGCGTATGGGAGAAAGTATCCACGGTCTAGGTATACTATTAGTGGTGTCACAGAGAAGTGTGATGTTGGAGACATCAACAAGGACATCCTTCATCGGAGGAAAGCGCTGATTGTCCTACGTGCTCGGTATTCTGGATCTTTTCATCGGGCTTCTGCTAAAGCATTGTAATCGAATCCTAAGTGAATGGCAGCTAATGTGTTTCTTGACAGAGTACTTGCCACGGGATTAGTTCTACCCAGGACGTACTGAAGGGTAAAATTATATTCAGCTACAGTGAAGAGATGTCAGCGTTGACGGACGTACCAGGTATCAGACTGTCGAGTGAAGGTGTGCACCAAAGGCATTTGAACCACGCTAATGAGGAAGGGCATACCTTTCAAGAAGTGGTGAAAGTGATGGACAACCAAGTGCCCCGGAAGCAATTCGAGGTCGAAAGTAGAGTAGCCGGCTTTACCATTGGACAGTTTCCCACAAAATAAGGCCAAAGGGTAGGGCGATCCGTTAACCACCTGCTCGAGGACTGCCCAAATAGCAACATCTCTGGCATCGGTGGAGAAAAGGAGAGGTGAATGTAGCACTAGAAAAGTGAGAGCAGCAGCGGTTGATAAGGCATTCTTTGGGTTGTAGAAGGCTGCATCTGGAAGGGGACCCCACTTCAGGTCTTTTCGCTTGCCCTTGAGTGTGGTGTAGAGGGGGCTAAGAGTGGTGGCGATGGCTGGCAGGAAACAGAGATAATAGTTGATCATGACCAAGGATTCTTGCAGTGCTTTAA
>NC_090756.1:61215494-61240494 GCF_036898095.1 Palaemon carinicauda
CTCAGAGGGAGAGAGGGATTGAACTTAGCCTCCGGAGGAGAAAAGAACAATCGGGGATGTGCGAAAGTATACTACTGTACCTAGGTTACTAGCCTAGTGCGGTGAGAATTGATTACCTAATTCACCGAAACTCTCTCGTATACAATCTTGGAAAGAACCTTCAACAATATCTTACATGTATAAAATATTTGCCTATAGCTCCAATAATATAACATTTGGAAAAACTTATATCATGCATGAAAGTACTAGGACCAGACGCCTAGGCTACTAAGCCTCGCGAAGGGCAAGATCGGTTACCTAAATCACCGAACTAAAAACTAACGGCATTTTATAAGCATTCCTAGAGGAGCTAAATAGCTAGATTATTAAAGCATAACAAACCCATAAATGACCCATAAATAGCGAGCGATAGCATCTATGATGCCTCCGGTAGGCAACAGATCTTGATTACGTTACAATCACTTTTGATTTAATTCAAAACGACAAGAGCTTACATTTATGCATAGTAAAGATAATACTCAACTTTCCAGAGGCAGAAGAGGCCGGAGAAGTCATCAAAATATTGAATAATATCTAAAATAACGAGAGAACACAAGGGAAAACACCGAGTAGTAGAGCTACACGAAAAGGAATGAAGAGGGCACTACCGCCTTCATCAGATACACACTGGAAACGGAATAGGAGAGAGGCCTTGTGAGCGGCTCTCTTTTCATTCTCGTTTCAGATTCTTGTCACTGTAACCCCTCGAAGCGTTAATACTGTTCGGGGTGAAGATAGCTATGTGACGTGTCAAGAATACGTCCTCTGATATTATGCGATATCCCTGTGAGATTATTTAGGGATATTCGCTCCAGGAGTTCGAATTCTGGATACCTTAAGGTAAAATTCTCTGGGAATATCACTGTAGTCAAATATATCTTAGGAAGCTACCTTTTAGGAACTTCCATCAGGACGACATGGCCTGAGCCCAAAAAAAACACCATTAGTGATATAGGTATATGCACTTATGTTAAATCAATTTGAGGAAATATAATAAGCTTATGGGAAATGTGAATTAGGAGAATTTACAATGAAAATATAATTTTGAATAATAAATATAAAACTTAATGATAAGAAAAAATTTACTTTTATATAAATAGAATTGGGGTTAGAGCACTTTGAACTATTTTTAGTGATACTTAATATTTCATACTATTCACTATCATGTTTAGCTACCTAGTTGCCTTCATTCTTCTCTGCTATCAGCTAAAAAAGGATATACACATACACATACACGCTCAAGATGTTACACAACAGTAATTGATAAGTGTATGCACTCAAAATCATGATTACACATATACATACACTCTCAAAATGCTACACCTCAGTAATTGACTAGTTTACACACTCAAAACCATGAACATAAATATACTTACACACTCAGAATACTACACTCATCCTACCGTAGCGGTAAAGTTTTATGGAGGTTTATGATATGATATACAACGAAGGCTTCAAGTTGAAACCGCCATGACCTCCTGTGTGTATGTTCTGGTATAAAAACGAATTGTTATTTTGTAGCAATGAAGGCTTTTAATGTGATAAAAAACTTCGTTAATTTTTATTATTTGTAAGATCAAAAGATATATGGTAGAAGATGGTTTTGTTTGAGATGAGGAAATATTTTTTTTTTTTTTTTAGAAATAATGTAAAAGTTATTTCATTATGTTTGAATTTTAGGAATAGATATATTTTCCTAATTCTAGATTATTTTTCAGTTGATGAAATAACAAACGTCATATTTTTAATCACATATATGTTGTTTTACAAGAATAAACGTAAAAGCATCGTACTTATTGCTGACATGTCTGTGTTAATAGAGAGAGAGAGAGAGAGAGAGAGAGAGAGAGAGAGAGAGAGAGAGAGAGAGAGAGAGAGATATTCATTGCAAAGTTTGACAATCTACTAACAGATTATGAACTATATGAACTATATTTGAACATGCAATATTAAAAAAAAGATGAGGCTTGTCATTCTCTATTACTCGTACACATGCCTATATCACATAGGTCTACTCTCCACACAAAAAGGTTAGAACCTTTATTGAATGAACTGTATAAATCCACAATTTCAAACCTATCACGTAAAAGACCTCATTTTCTGTATGGATGGGCAGGAAAGAGATTCATGAATATGTGGTTAACCCAGAAAACGAACTTATGAGATTATATGAAAAATTATATTTTAATGAAGTAATTGTTTTAGTGATCAGAGGCAAGATAGCTTTAAATGTTGTTGATGTTCCTAATTTGCAAAATTTCATCTGTACTTGATTACAAGGGATTCAGTAGGAATAAGAATAATTTTAATGATAGTAAAAGTAATAATAGCGATGAAGGATCCCCAGACTTGATTTGTTACATCCGGTTTTAATTGGTTATGGAGTTGTTTCAATAGCCAATTTCAAATAATTTGAATACAAAGCAAACTTAGTTTTGACAATTTTTTGGGGGATCAGTTCTGTTTTTAATTGTTTAATATGTCTATTACTTAGGGAAATTTTTATTACTAGTGCGTAATTCAAGTTCAAAATACTTGCCTGTATTATATTTTATTGCTATAATCTTACTCTTATGAACATTATCTTATTCTTTTTCAGATATAATCACTTGTAATCAACTACAGATTAGATTTTGCAAATAAGAAATATCAACAAAAAATAAACCTTATCTCGCCTTAAACCATTAAAACCAATTTTCTATTAATAGTCACAGCAGAGATTCTAGTTTAAATAAGCCCCACCCCCATATGACGTCAGAGAAAATCCTGCTGTTTCCCGCGTTAACAACAGTCACAACACATCCCATAAAAAGGGATTATAAATTAGTGTAGTTTGAATACTGTAAGAGGATGTATTGCGACGGCTGCTAACATGGGAGACAATGTGATTGGCTATGACGTCATCAGGAGGAGGGGCTTATTTCGCCCGAAATCTTTGTGGCAACTAAAGCAAGTAAGTACTTGCCTATGTTATAAAGGTAAGAACAGTAATCTAAAAAAGAAAAATAGTAATGAAAACGATAATATATGTAATATATTTTGTACAATAAGTAAAGATTGGGTTTTGAACAAATATAAGAAAAAAAAAACTTTGTGAAAATTCACTGGGAAAGTGCATATACGAAAATAACTGAACAGATAGATAATTATTGAATAAAGAATTTCCCCCAAAGGTCGCAACGCCTCGCCATCCTCCAATAGTGGATGCAAATTGTTTTTTCATACCGAGTAAAAATATTGCTGATACTGGGCTTAGTTTTATGTTGCAAAATACAGCATTTTACTCTGCAAATTAATATCATCGTTGAACAATAGGATTTCAATTCTGCCAAGCTAATTTCGATTGTTTAATCTTATCATCCAACTAACTAACTAACTAACTAACTAACTAACTAACTAACTAACTAACTAACTAACTAACTAACTAACTAACTAACTAACTAACTAACTAACTAACTAACTAACTAACTAACTAACTAACTATATATATATATATATATATATATATATATATATATATATATATATATATATATATATATATATATATATATGGTGCAAACAAGTACAATGTCGTACTTCCTTGTTATCTTGATAAGGTTCCACAATGATGTAAGACGTGTTTGGAAACTTGGTGTATATTTGTAGATATTACAAAAAACGTTTAGAGCTTTCGTCCATCATCTGTGGATTTGGTCACTAAAATGTTTATAAAATTACAAGTCGGGTACTGATATAAGTAAAAACAGAAATACTTAAACAATTCAAATACATAGCCATATAGTTAAAACAGATTAAAATCAATTAAAAAACGTTTTCAGGTTGTTAAGCCCTTGTCCTTTCCAAAATTATTTGAGATCTTCTGGGTGGTATGTTACGATGGTCACTAGCCTATTCGACGTTTTGGTAGTTCTGGTCGTTTGTCAATTACACTGTCTGTGGAGGATGCACCTGTGAAGGAGGGACAGAGGAGGAAGCATCTCTTATCTTGGCACATATATTCCTACAGTTACGAATTTTTCTTCTCCAACATATTTCTTCACTGATGTTTTCATCTTCTACTATTCCCCTGTTACCCTCAAAAGTCTTGTTCAAAGAGATCACAGCACCGTCTATCGTTCTCCTGATTGCCCTGTCATGACACCTGTAAACAATTTCTGCCTTGTTAAAGGCTATTGCATGATTTTTCTCCCAAGTATGTCAGGCTATGGCACTATAGTACTTTCCCGATCTGCAAGCTGCAATATGTTCCTTTTTCCTCTCTTCCAACGAGTGGCCGCTCTCCCCGATGTAGCATTCCTCACAATCCTTACATGGAATCACATATACTCCTATCTCACCATCATCTTTTTATATATATATATATATATATATATATATATATATATATATATATATATCAGATCAATACCACTATATATATATATATATATATATATATATATATATATATATATATATATATATAAATATATATATATATATATATATATATATATATATATATATATATATATATATATATATATAGTGGTATTGATCTGATATATATATATATATATATATATATATATATATATATATATATACACAGATATAGTTATAGATATATATATATATATATATATATATATATATATATATATATATATATATATATATATACACAGATATAATTATAGATATATATATATATATATATATATATATATATATATATATATATATATATATATATATATATATATAGTGGTATTGGTCTTCTATTGAATATTCATGTGTATTTATTTATTTCCTAATTTTCTTTCCTCACTGGTTATTTTTCCCAGTGGACTCCATTAGGCTTATTGCATCCTTCTTACGCCTCTAGGGCTATAAATTGGTTAGTAATAATAATAATAATAATAACAATAATAATAATAATAATAATAATAATAATAATGAGTGTGTAACGTATAGATAAAAAAAAATGTAAGGGGTCTAGGTAATAAATTGATAGTAATTCATTTATGGCCTCTCGTGGCATGGTTGGAACCCACCTGGCCTTTCATTAGAAGGGGCTATGTTTTGATCCCATGTATGAGGTAGAAATTTATTTCTATTTGAGCACAATGTTGTGTTGATATTTATCCATATTGACTCATTAGGGGTAATTTGAAACAATTACTATCAATTGTGCCCCGTGGTGGGCCTGGAAGTCAGGGGAAAACTCGCTGGTAAGAGACTGAAGTATCACCAGGTAATTCCTTAACTGCAGATTAGCAGTTAGGTTCCGACTTCTTCTATGGGCTCATGTAGCATGGTTGGAACCGACCTGGCCTTTCATTAGAAGGGGCTAGGGTTCGATCCAAAGTATGAAGTATAAATTTATTTCCATTTGAGCACAATGTTCTGTTGATATTTATCGATATTGACTCATTAGGGGTAATCTGAATGAATTACTATCAATTGTGTCACGTGGTGGGCCGGGAAATCGGAAAAACTTGCTAGTAAGAGACTAATGTCTCGCCAGGTAAATCTTGAACTGCAGATTAGCAGTTAGGTTCCGACTTCTTTTATGGCCTCTCGTGTCATGGTTGGAACCCACCTGGCCTTTCAATAGAAGGGGCTAGGGTTGAGATCCCAAGTATGAGGTAGAAATTTATTTCTATTTGAGCACGATGTCGTGTTGATATTTATTCATATATACATATGTATATATACATTTATATATATAAATGTATATATATATATATATATAGATATATATATATATGTATATATATATATATATATATATATATATATATATATATATATATATATATATATATATATATATATATATACATATATATATATATATATATATATATATATATATATATATATATATATATGTATATACATATATATATATATATATATATATATATATATATATATATATATATATATATATATATATATATATATATATATATGCACAAACAAACACACACACACATATATATATATATATATATATATATATATATATATATATATATATATATATATACATATATGTATACTGTATATACATTACCCTCTTGTGGCCGCGGGTCATAAAAACAATTAGAATAGCGGCAACGTATCCCAGCGTGTCGTAAGAGGCGACTAAGAGGGATGAAACAAGTGGGCTGGGAACCCACTCTACTGTATTATAATCCTGTGAGACATCAAAGAAGTGGAGCTGGGGGGAGTGTGACTGCTCCCCGCACTCTAATTTTGGAGTGTTTGAATATGCGTGGATGTAGTACGATAGACAGAAAAAGATGTGAGAGTGGAAGTATGTTTAATAATAGAAGGATGGTATATATATTGGCTTTGTGTAAGACAAAGATAAAGGGGAAAGGTGAAGTGATGTTTGGTGAAATGTCTGGCAGAGTGTCTGGTATTGAAAGGGGAAGAGCGAGAGAAGGTGTGGCTTTATTGGTGAGGGAATGGAGGACAGGTAAAGTAGTAGAATGGAAGGAGATATCATTTAGGTTAATGTGGGTAAGGGTTAGGTTGGGTAGGGAATGTTGGGCTTTTGTCAGTGCTTATGGGCTAGGTTGTGGGAGAAGTGAAGAAGTGCGGAATGAGTTCTGGAATGAATTAACTAGGTGTGTAGAAGGACTGGGTTTAAGGAATTATGTAGTTGTCATGGGTTATTTAAATGCTAGAGTGAGCGCTGGAGAGGTAGAAGGTGTCATTGGGAAGTATGGCGTACCGGGTGAAAATGAGAGTGGTGAGAGACTGGTAGATATGTGTGTTGAGGAAGAGATGGTGATAAGTTCTAGCTTTTTCAAAAAGAAAGATAAAAAAAAGTATACATGGGTAAGAGTGGCAAATGGAAGAGTGGTAGATAGGGTGTTAATGGATTATTTGTTGATAACTAAAAGAATGTTTGGGAGATTAAAAGACGTGCACGTGTTTAGGGGTATGGCTAACGGTATGTCTGATAATTTTTTTAGTGGAAGGAAAATTAGTTGTAGCAAAGGAGTAGGTGGATGTAAAAGGGAGCTAGTGAGGGTCAAAGAGCTAATAAAACCGGGGGTAAAAAGTAAATATCAAGAAAGGTTGAAAATGGCATATGACGAAGTGAAATTAAGTGAAACGGGTAATTTAGAAGAGGAGTGGAGGTTACTAAAAGAAAATTTTGTTAGGATTGCAAGTGTTGTGTGTGGCAAGAAGTTTTTGGGAGGCAGCATGAGGAAGGGCAGTGAATGGTGGAATAAAGGAGTGAAGGTAAAAGTGGAAGAGAAAAATAGGGCTTTTGAAGGATGACTGCAGAGAAATATTTTAGAAAAGTATGAAAAATATAGAGAGAAAAATGTGGAAGTAAAGCATAAGGTAAGTGAGGCAAAGAGGGCACCTGACCTGAGGTTCGGTCAGGGATTGGGTCATTCATATCAAGAGAATAAGAAGAAGTTTTGAACAGATGTGAAGAGAGTACGGATGGCTGGTTCAAGAATTGAAAAGACAGTGTAAGATAGAAATGGAAGGTTGTTAAAAGGAGAGGAGGCAAGGAAAAGGTGGGAGGAATATTTTGAAAGTTTACTGAATGTTAAGGATAATAGGAAGGCAGATATAATTTCTGTTGCAGGTGTTGATGTGCCGGTGATGGGAGATGAGAATGAGAGAGAGATTACAAGAGAGGAAGTGAGGAGAGCACTAGATGAAACGAGAGTAGGAAAAGCATCTGTTATGGATGGTCTGAGAGCTGAGATGTTGAAAGAAGGGGGTGTGACTGTACTTGAATGGTTGGTGAGATTGTTTAATATGTGTTTTGTGTTGTCAATGGTAACAGTAGATTGGGTTTGTGCGTGTATTTTACCACTATATAAGGGTAAGGGAGATGTGCATGAGTGTTGTAATTCAAGGGCTATAAGTTTGTTGAGTCTGGTGGGAAAAGTGTAAGGTAGTGTACTGATTAATAGGAATAAGGATAAAACAGAAAATACAATCTTAGAAGTACAGGGTTGTTTTAGAAGAGGTAGGGGTTGTATGAATCAGATCTTTACAGATAGGCAGATATGCGAGAAATATGTAGCAAAAGGTAAGGAGGTGTATGTTGCGTTTATGGATCTGGAGAACGCGTATGATAAAGATGATAGGGAAGCAATGTGGAATGTGATGAGGTTATATGGAGTTAGTGAAAGGTTGTTGTAAGCAGTGAAAAGTTTCTACAAAGGTAGTAAAGCATGTGTTAGGATAGGAAATGAAGTGAGCAATTGGTTTCTGGTGAGAGTGGGGCTGAGACATGGATGTGTGATGTCGCTCTGGTTGTTTAACTTGTATGTTGATGTAGCAGTGAGAGAGGTGAATGCTCGAGTGCTTGGACGAGGATTGAAACTGGTAGGCGAGAATGATCATGAATGGGAGGTAAATTAGTTGTTGTTTGCGGATGATACTCTACTGGTTGCAGACGTGGGAGAGAAGCTTGGCCGATTAGTAACAGAATTTGAAAGGGTGTGTGAGAGAAGGAAGTTGAGAGTTAATGTGGGTAAGAGTAAGGTTATGAGATGTACGAGAAGGGAGTGTGGTGCGAGGTTGAATATCATGTTAAATGGAGAGTTACTTGAAGAGGTGGATCAGTTTAAGTACTTGGGGTTTGCTGTTGCAGCAAATGGTGGAGTGGAAGCAGATGTACGTCAGAGAGTGAATGAAGGATGCAAAGTGTTGGGGGCAGTTAAGGGAGTAGTATAAAATAGAGGGTTGGTCATGAATGTAAAGAGAGTTCTGTATGAGAATGTGATTGTACCAACTGTGATATATGGATCGGAGTTGTAGGGAATGAAAGTGACGGAGAGACAGAAATTGAATGTGTTTGAGATGAAATATCTAAAGGATAGATGTGAGAGGGGCAAGAGAGCGTGCTATAAACAGGAACGATTGGTGAGCGATTGTGACGCAGTTCTGGTAGGCTCTGCTGCTTCCTCCGATGCCTTGGAAGACCGCTGAGGTAGGAGCAGTAGGGGATTCAGCGTTATGAAGCTTCATCTGTGATGGATAACGGGGTAGGGTGGGCTGTGGCACCCCTAGCAGTACCAGCCAAACTCGGTTGATTCCCTTGTCAGGCTGGGAAGAACGTAGAGAGGAGAGGTCCCCCTTTCTGTTTCATTTGTTTGAGGCTGGCTACCCCCCCAAAATTGGGGGAACTGCCTTGGTATATGTAAGCATGTATATATTACCTTTAACTAAGCAAATCTTTTTACAAGAGAGTCTTTTTGACCTTAACAAAAACAATTTTTTTATTGCAAGCAATTTGCAATGGCTATATCCTAACCATGAATAATTCACATTTAGTATACAACTCAGTATTCAAAGTCCCAACTGTTATTACATTTGGTCATGCAGACGAGATAAAGAAGTCCAAAATGGATCCAAAGTCTAAATATTTCTGTCCATTCTTGACCGAATGAAATCCGGCTTGGGACAAAGGTTCCATTTTTAATTGTCTCTTTCCAGTAGGCCAAATAACCCACATCCCAACGGTGTGCTTCGACGCCAATCTTATGTTTTTTTTTTTTTTTTTTGTGTATTGTATCAATGGCTGCTGCTGGGAGAGAAGGAGAGGGGAAAACAGAGAGACGTATTCGACGGTTAGCATGATGTGTCACGTCTATTGCGTTCTGTGAAACTGCAGAGACCCTCAGTTTCCCGCGTGTGTCTTCGTTTTTTATTGATTTAACCATTTTTTAACTTCATGAGCTCGTTTATATTAGTCCATGGGAAAGTACATTCACGGAATTATGAAGTTTGTCTAGGTATTTTGGCCAGAGGAAAAGACCACTATTGAAAAATGAAGTTTGCCTGGGTAGTTTGGCAAGAGAGGGAAATACCTACAGGGAAAAAGGAAGTTATCCTGGATATTACCTACATGAAAAAAGGAAGTTTATCTGTGTACTCTGGCTATAGAGGACAGTGCCTACATGGGAATAAGTAGTTTTCCTTGGTAGTTTTAACCGAGAGGAAAATACCTTCATCGAAATAGGAAATATGCCCCGGTAATTTGACCAGAGAGGAAAATAGTTTCATGGAAATAGTAGTTTAGCCTGGGTAGTTTGACCAGAGAGAAGAATACCTATATGGAAAAAGGAAGTTTTTCTTGGCCGTTTTGCTCTAGAGGAAAATACCTTTATCGAGATAGGAAGTTTAACTGGGTAGCTAGGCCAGAGAGGAAAATAGTTCCATGGAAATAGTATGTTTGCCTGAATAGATTGACCAGAGGGGAAAATACCTCCGTGGAAAAAGGAATTGTGCGGGGGTAATTTGGCCAGAGATGAAACTACCTTGATGGAAATAGGAAGTTTGCTTGGGCAGTTTAGCCAGAAAAGAAAATATACCCTCATGGAAAAAAGAAGTTTGCCTAGGTAGTTTGGACAGAGAGGAAAATACCTCCAAGGAAAGAGGAAGTTTGTCTAGGTTTTGGGTCAGAGAGGAAAATACCTCCATATAAAAGGAATTTTACCTGGGTAGTTTGGCCAGAGAGGAAAATACCACCATGAAAAGAAGAAGTTAGGCTAATGATATGGCCAGAGAGGAAAATACTTACAATGAAAAAAGAAATATGCATGGGTAGTTTGGCCAGAGAGGAAAATGCTCCATGAAAAAAGAAAGTTTGCATAGGTAGTTAGGCAAGAGAGGAAAATACCTTTATGGAAATAGGACGTTTGCCTGTAAAGTTTGGACAAAGAAGAAAATACCTTCATGGAAAAAGGAAATTTGCCTAGGTAGCTTGGCCAGAGAGGAAAATACCTCCATGAAAGAGGGAAGTTCGACTTGGTAATTTGGCCAGAGAGGAAAATACCTCAATGAAAAAAGGAAGTTTGTGTACGTAGTTTGGCCAGAGAGGAGAATACTCCATGGTAAAAGGAAGTTTGACTAGGTAATTTGGCCAGAGAGGAAAATATCTCCATGGAAAAAGGAAGTTTGCCTAGGTAGTTTGGCCAGAGAGGAAAATAGCTTCATGGAAAAAGTAATGTTGACTAGGTAATTTGTCCAGAGAGTAAAATACCTCCATTGGAAAAGGAAGTTTGCTTAGGTAGTTTGGCCAGAGACGAAAATACCTCCACAGAAAAAGGAAATTTGCCTAGGTAGTTTGGCCAGAGAGGAAAATACCTTCGTGGAAAGACGAAGTTTGACTAGGTATTTTGTTCAGAGATGAAAATACCACCATGGGAAAAGGAAGTTTGCCTAGGTAGTCTGCCAAGAGAGGAAAATACCTCCATGCAAAAAGGAAGTTTGCTTAGGTAGTTTAGCCAGAGGGGAAAATACCTCCCTGGGAAAAGTAAGTTTGCCTAAGTAGTTTGGCCAGAGAGGAAAATACCTCCAATGAAAAAAAAAAAAAAAAAAGAGTTTGCGTAGGTAGTTTGGCTGGAGAAGAAAATACCTCCATGGAAAAAGAAAGTTAGCCTCAGTAATTTGGCTAAAGAGGAATATACCTCCCTGGGTAAAAAGAAGTTTGCCAACATAATTTGGCCAGAGAGAAAAATACCTCCATGGAGAAAGAAAGTTTAACTAGGTAGCTTGGACAGAGAGGAAAATACCTCCATAAGAAAAGGAAGTTTGCGTAGGTAGTTTGGCCAGAGAGGAAAATACATCCATGGAAAAATTAAGTTTGCCTTGGTAGTTTGGCCAGAGAGGAAAATACGTCCATAGGAAAAGAAGGTTTGCGTAGGCAGTTTGGGCAGAGAGGAAAATATCTCCATGGAAAAAGGAAGTTTGCCTAGGTAATTTGGCTAGAGAGGAAAATACCTCCATGGAGATTGGAAGTAGTTAGGCCAGAGAGGAAAATACCTCCATGGGAAATGAAGTTAGCATAGGTAGTTTCTCCAGAGAGGAGAATACCTCCATGGAAAAAAGAAGTTTGCTTAGGTAGTTTGGCGAGAGGGGGAAATACCTCCATAGAAAAAGGAAGTTTACTTAGGTAGTTTGGCCAGAGAGGAAACTACTTCCATGAAAAAAGGAAGTTTGACCAGGTAATTTGGCCAGAGAGGAAAATACCTCCATGAAAAAAAGGAAGTTTACCTAAGTAGTTTGGCCAGAGAGGAAAATATGTCCATAGGAAAAGGAAGTTTGCCTAGGTAGTTTGGCCAGAGAGGAAAATACCTCCCTGGAAAAAGAAAGTTTGACTAGGTAATTTGGCCAGAGAGGAAAATACATGCATGGAAAAAAGGAAGTTTGCCTAGGTAGTTTGGCCAAAGAGGAAAATACCTCCATGGAAAAGGAAGTTTGCCTAAGTAATTTGGCCAAAGAGGAAAATACCTTCATGGAAAAAGGAAGTTTGACTAGGTAATTTGTCCAGAGAGGAAAATACCTCCATGAGAAAAGGAAGTTTGGGTAGGTAGTTTGGATAGAGAGGAGAATACCTCCATGGAAAAAGGAAGTTTGCCTGGCTAGTTTGGCTAGAGAGGAAAATACCTTCATGGAAAAAGGAAGTTTGACTAGGTAACTTGGCCATAGAGGAAAATACCTCCATGGGAAAAGGAATTTTGCGTAGGTAGTTTAGCCAGAGAGGAAAATACCTCCATTGAAAAATGAAGTTTGCTTAGGTAGTTTGGCCAGAGAGTAGAATACCCCAAATTAAAAAGGAAGTTTGCCTAGGTAGTTTGGCCAGAGAGGATAATACATCCATGGAAAAAGGAAGTTTGGCTAGGTAGTTTGGCCAGAGAGAAAAATACCTCCATGGGAAAAGGAAGTTTGCGTAGGTAGTTTGGCCCAAAGAGGAAAATACCTCCATGGAAAAAGGAAGTTTGACTATGTAATTTGGCCAGAGAAGAAAATATCTCCATGGGAAATGAAGTTAGCATAGGTAGTTTCTCCTGAGAGGAGAATAACTCCATGGAAAAAGGAAGTTTGTTTAGGTAGTTTGGCGAGAGAGGAAAATACCTCCATGGAAAAAGGAAGTTTACTTAGGTAGTTTGGCCAGAGAGAAAAATACCTCCATGAAATAAAGAATGTTTGCATAGGTAGTTTGGCCAGAGAGGAAAATACCTCCATGGAAAAAGGGAGTTTTCCTAGGTAGTTTAGCCAGAGAGGAAAATACCTTCATGGAAAAAGGAAGTTTGACTAGGTAATTTGGCCAGATATGAAAATACCTCCATGAGAAAAGGAAGTTTGCGTAGGTAGTTTGGCCAGAGAGTAGAATATCTCCATGGAAAAATGAAGTTTGCCTAGATAGTCTGGCCAGAGAGGAAAATAATTCCATGGAAAAAGGAAGTTTGCCTACACAATTTGGATAGAGCGATAAATACCTCCATGGGAAAAGGAAGTTTGCCTAGGTAGTTCGGCCAGAGAGGAAAACACTTCCATTGGAAAGGGAAGTTTGTGTAGGTAGTTTAGCTAGAGAGGAGAACACCCCTCTGGAAAAAGGAAATTTGCCTAGGTAGTTTTGCCAGAGAGTAAATTACCTCCATGGGAAAAAGAAGTTTGCCCAGGTAACTTGGCTAGAGAGGAAAATACCTCCAGGGAAAAGGGAAGTTTACCTAGGTAGTTTGGCCAAGGAGGAAAATACCTCCATGGGAAAAGGAAGTTTGCCTAGGTAATATTGCTAGAGAGGAAAATACCTTCTTAGGAACAGGAAATTTACTTAGGTAGTTTGGCCATAGAGGAAAATACCTCCATGGGAAAAGGAAGTTTGCATGGGTAGTTTGGCCAGGGAGAAAAATACTTCATGGAAACAGGAAGTTTCTCTGGGTACTTTGGCTAGAAATTAAAATACTTATAATAAAAAATTAAATTCGAAAACAATGAGCTCCATGTCAAATGTTCTTTTACAATAATGCTACAACTTTTTGCAAAGGCTTTTGTATACATAAAACAAGGAGTTCTTGCGTAAATATTCAACCAACTAAGAGATAGCATGCCAGGGATTACAGAGGAAAGGACGGTGCATGTGTAAACTTGAGTGTTGTAATGTTGAAGGTTACATGCGTGCAAAGACACTGACTCTAACGGGGCAAGGGACCCGGGGTTTGGGGAATAACAATTCAAATGCTGTTTATTTCGAGGACAGTTTTCCCCGGCTTCAAATGGATGGACTTTCAATTGCCATTACGATGATATATGAGAATGAGACAGACTTTCATGAAGGAGATCACTTTTCTTTTTCTTTTTTTTCTTTTCTTGCATGATCTGGGTTTTCCTTCTTTGGGATAACTTTGTACTTATTTTTTTCTTTGAAGTGTCATCATCCTTCTAAAGTTGTTTTGGTATAAATAGCAATATTGCTAAAACAGGTTTATTCTATATAAATGACATATATTTATGTAAATGTATATGATATATGTGTATTCATATATATATATATATATATATATATATATATATATATATATATATATATATATATATATATATATATATATATATATATATATATATAGATATATATATATATATATATATATATATATATATATATATATATATATATATATATATATATAAAATTGGTTTCATAATCATTACTCTTTTTATCAAAACAAGGGATAAATTTTTCATCTCTTGTCCGGGACTTCATTAGTGCGTTGGTTCTTTTTGAATTATTTGAATTTTTTCCTGATCAGAGGTGTTTCGTCTTACAACACTAAATCTAACACAGCCATTGTCATTGAAGATATCACTCAGAATTGGTGATTAGATTAAAGAACCACAGGGCCATTAAAACGTGATTAGTGCATTCAGCAGACCTAAAATTAGTAAAGATACATGATAAAAAAAAAAAAAAAACTCATGCAAACAGCAAAATGATATCATAGCAAAAGGATCACCACATAAATTTAAAGGTTTAAAGCCCGATCATGAATGGCAAAGGCAAAAGACAGTGACATTACCCTCGAGACTGACAGTAATAGCGTCCAAGCAACCTCTCCACCAAAGCTAGGACAGGGAAAGGTTAGACAATGGAAGCTGTTGACTCAGCAGGTATACCTATATGCTCCCCCAAACCCAACACAATCCTTTGCAAACAAGGATGATGAAGTTGCAGACAATACAAGAAAGTAGCGAGATTGAGCGGTACTCGAACCCCAGTCCGTCTATCATTTAAGCAAGAATGGATCTAATACGCCAGCACAATCCTATTAATAAAAACTATTCTAGCCAAGAAAAAAGATTACAATGAAGCAGATTATCATTAGCATCTATTTAACAAACCTACCAAGATAGAATAAAGCAAAAACAGGTTCAAAATTAAAACCATACTGCATTTAACGAGAAGGACCTCAGATTAACAAGGAGATAATTTTGTTAAAACAAAATACCCCGATCCAACTAATTTTAGGGACTGGTATGACACGAAATTGGTTGAAAAAAAAAGAAGATAACATATTGAGTAGCATAAGAAAGGAGAATTGCGTTAAACAATGAAACCCCATCGCGACTAACTTGACTGAGTAACATGGAAAAGAAATGTTGGGGTCATAATATAAATCCAAACGTCAAATAGCATGAGTCATTGCCAGTCATAATCCAGCAAAAAGGAAAAAAAAAGAGAACCCAAAAGTTTCAGGCAAAGAGCAATTGGTAAACCAAACAAGCTGACAAGCTCTGTATTTCTAGTATTGTTTGAAACCTTACCATCCTAAAGCGCATGGGATAGGTGCTTTGGTGGAGCCTGCAGGTCCACCTAACGTAAATGTCATATATACACTCGTCGAACTTTTCATAGTCGGATGTATATATATATATATATATATATATATATATATATATATATATATATATATATATATATATATATATATATATATATATATATATACAATATGGGTAAATGAAATAAAAGGGAAAAGAAAAAGAAAGTTACACCTAAATATATCATATATATCAGCATATATTTCAAATTCAAAACATAAGTATATATTGTATCAGTGCACAATATGAACCATGCATCATTTGCACACAGCACCACTGTGTTCAAAGAACAATATCAACAAAATATGAACTCCACACAAAGCAAAAATATAATGAATACTTATTGCAAATCAATGTCACTTTCGTTGTTGTCTTTCAGAGACAATTTTAGAAATCCGTGGCTGAACTTGGCAAGCGCCACTCTCATATCATTTGTGTTTATATAACTTCGGCCGAACCCCTGAGACTGGCTCACCGAACCCCTGGGGTTCGATCGAACACAGGTTAAGAACCACTGAGTCCTAACGAGTTACCAGCAGCTATTGCCTGGCCCTCACGGGTGGTAGCTTGACGGAGGGGAGGCTTTATAGTTGATCATATGTAAATATGGTCAGACTCTAGGGCATTGTCACTGACCCTTGCCTCTGCCATTTATGAGTAACCTTAAAACGAATGTAAAAGGAAGATCACGGGCACAACGAATAACTCTAAGCCTTGATAAAAAGAAAAGTTGAACAATGAATCATGTTTTAACAAACATAATAGAGTACCAAAAACCCCTCCTCTTTAAAAAAAGTGTCCCTTCAAAACAATTGACGTAGCAGAGGCTTGTAACAATAATGAAACTGATCATAACTCAAATAAAAAAAAAAATGAAATTTGAACAAAGAGCTTTGATAGTCAATCAACCTAGACGGCTTAATTAATAAACCCAAAAATCATAATGAAGAACATATGTGTAACAGGATATCCCCATATAAAAAGGTCAACACAAAGAACCCAGAGCCACTGACATGACATACTAATGTAGTCGGAGAAAAGAAATCTGATTCAGAGAAAGAATGGAGACACAACTGGCATAACAGATTAGGTGTATCATCCATCTCACATTGCCAGCAGTTCCCAAAGAATGTTATCTTTGTAACTTAGTTTAAAGGCGATAGTGAACTGACCTCCGTCGCTCATAGGATGAATAAAGACTATTATTATTATTATTATTATTATTATTATTATTATTATTATTATTATTATTATACCGCTAGAGTATTATTGGGTCCATTGACTGGCCAGACAGTGTTACATTGAATCCTTCTCTCTGGTTACTGCTAATTTCCCTATTCCCTACACATACACCGAGTAGTCTGGCCTATTTTATTCAAAATGCTATTCTCTCATACACCTAACAAAACTGAGATTACCGACCAATTCTTCCTCGCTCAAGGGGTTAACTACTGCACTGTAATTGTTCAGGGGATACTTTCCTCTTGGGAAGGGTAAAAGATATTATTTAGCTATGGTAAGCGGCTCTTCCAGGAGAAGGACAATAAAATATCAACCATTGTTCTCTAGTCTTGGGTAGTTCCATAACTTCAGTACGATAGTCTTTCACTGTGTAAGGGTAGAATTCTCTAACTTGAGGGTACAATCAGGCACATGATTCTATCTTATTTCTCTTCTTGTTTTTTTTTTTTTTTTTTTTTTTTTTTTTTAATCTTTTAAGTTATATATGAAAGATTTGTTTTGATGTTGTTACTGTTATTGAAACATCTTTTATTTAAATTGTTCATTACTTCTCTTGTAGTTTCCTCATTACCTTTCCACACAGGGCTATTTCCCCTGTTAGAGCCCTTGGGCTCACATCATCTTGGTGTTCCAACTAGGGTTGTACCTTGGCAAATAATAATAATAATAATAGTAATGATAATAATAATAATAATAATAATAATAAAGATACTACTACTACTACTACTACTACTACTAATACTACTATTACTACTACTACTACTACTACTACTACTACTACTACTAATAATAATAATAATAATAATTGGATTCGGGCATATGAACACATGATAAAGAGAGACTCTGTTCCTTAGACTTGATCATGGGTGGCAGTGTGAAATCTTTCTTACTGTTTCTACTTATTAGGATGAACGAAGATAATTGAATAAGTAGGGTACAGTGGGATATTCTGTTTAATTTTCTAGTTGGTTAGGCTTTTAGATTGACGGATATTTTGTTATTTATATAGTTATTTCGTAACCATATCCTTCATTCATGTTGACCGTGAATGAATCCACTGTATAATAACAATAACTTCCAAATTTTTCCGGTTAACAATATATATCCGCTGTTGAAATTTGATGAAAATTTGGCAATACGTTTTGATGTAATCCTGCCTATAGACAAAGAAACAGATAAACAAATAAATAAATAGATAAACGCATGTCGATTTATAACTTCCTTAAGTGTTTAACCTGAGGATGATTCGGTTATTAATTTCTTCATTATGATAATTATTCATTTCATTTGAAGATAATGCAAAGAAGAGATGATGTGATATGGTCATAGGGTTATGGCCTCTTGGAAGCTTGTAATGGCCCCCTGGAATATTTCCTTAGCTCGGTGGGAGAGAGCTGTAATGTGGTTCCTGATAAGTGTGTGAACATATGTATCTCTATTGGAGAGAGAGAGAGAGAGAGAGAGAGAGAGAGAGAGAGAGAGAGAGAGAGAGAGAGAGAGAGAGAGAGAGAGAGAGAGAGAGAGAGAGCCTTACCTTATTGCCTTATTTTTTGCTTGGGTTCCCCCAGGTCCCTCAGTGTGAGGCACCTCGTATATCCACCAGAGAGTTGCTAATGCATCTTCCGGTGTATTTTGCATCTTCCAGTCTTGGATGGTCTGGGATGCATCTTAGGTATTCATCGAGCTTATTCTTAAACACATCTACGCTCATCCCTGATATGTTTCTTAGATGAGCTGGCAGCACATTAAATAGTCGCTCCATTATCGATGCTGGTGCGTAGTTGATTAATGTCCTGTGCGCCTTCCGTAGTTTTCCTGGTATATTTTTTGGCACCATTACTCTACCTCGGCTTGCTCTCTGATATTTTTAGCTCCATGATGTTTTCAGTAAATCATTTTATTTGCTTCCATGCTTGTATGATCATGTAGCGTTCTCTTCTCCTTTCTAGACTGTACAGTTTTAAAAATTGCAGTCTTTCCCAGTAGTCAAGGTCCTTAGCTTCTTCTATTCTAGCTGTATAGGACCTTTTTACACTCTCTATTTGTGCAATATCCTTTCATTAGTGTGGGTACCATATCACATTGCAGTACTTGAGTGTACTACGTACATAAGTTTTGTAAAGCATAAACATGTGTTCAGCTTTTCTTGTTTTAAAGTGTCTGAATAACATTCCCATTTTTGTTTCACATTTAGCCAACAGTGTTGCTATTTGCATAACATATTCCTATTCAACATTACACCAAGGTCTTTAATTGATTCCTTGTTTGTGATTGTCTCGTTATTAGGTCTCTTGTATGCATATACCACTCCTTCTCTGTTACCATAATTTTATGATTGAAGTTTATCGGAGTTCAATACCATCCTATTTATCTCCGCCCATTCATATATTTTGTTTAGATCTCTTTGTAGTAAGTTTCTATCTTCACCACAAGTAATTTCTCAACTTATTCTTGTGTCATCGGCGAAACTTCTCACTATAGAGTTTTCAACATCAAAATCTATGTCTGAGATCATAATAACAAACAGCAGTGCAGCTAATACCGTACCTTATGGCATGCCAGATATTACCTGGGCTTCATCTGATTTATCGTCATTTGCAACCACTGTCTGTTTTCTGTTTTGCAGGAATTATTTTACCCATTTTCCTATCTTTCCCAAAATATTATGCGCTCTCATTTTTTTCTCTAATATATTATGGTCTACCTTGTCAAAGGGTTTTGCAAAATCTAGATAGATCACATCAGTGTCTTTTTCATATATCATATTTTTGTATATGTTTTCATAGTGTGCTATCAGTTGGGTTTGTGTACTTTTTCCGTACACAAAACCGTGTTGACCTATATTAAACAAGTTTTTTTTAACGAAATGATTAAATTATTTTCTTTTTTATTACCCTCTCATACACTTTCATAGTATGTGATGTTAGACTAACATGTCTATAATTACTTGCCTCTAGTTTTGATCCACTTTTGAAGATAGGGGTTATATAAAGTAATTTATGTTTAACATATATCTTGCTCATATCTACACTTTGTCTTAGCAGTATTGCAAGCGGCTTCGCGATAGTGTTTGCGGTTTTTTTTTTAACAAAATTGCTGGAACTCCATCTGGTCCAGCTGCCGATCCATTTTTAATTTCGTTTATAGCCTTGACAATATCTGCTTCATTAATATATATATCCGTTAGATATTCAACATTTTCTTCTCACATTTCTGTTTCATTATTCTTATTCGCAAGTCATGGCGTGAACTCACTCTTATATTTTTCTGCTAATATGTTGCATATTTCCTTTTTTTTCATTCGTTAGCCGTCCTTCAATTCTTAGAGGGCCTATTTCTTTGTTTATTGGTGACTGCCCTTTTTGTGTTAACCGTTAAGGGATGTACACAAGAGAATAATTTACCATATCTTACCCATTTTATATATACAATGCTAATCATAGGACCCATGATGTAAAGGTGGGTACACACACGCGAACCGAACCTTGTATGCGTAACTGTGTTACGCATATACGATTACAAGGTGTCAAAATGTTGAGGACGAACCGTAACCGCGTTAAGCACATAACTTCATTGAAATCCACTGCGATCATCAGTCTTTCCGGGTTGTTTACCGACGATGGCCACCATGCAAGTAGCAGCTGCCGTGTATATTTATATTTATATATTTATATCTATCCATGCATCATTGCGACGTATTTTGTTAAAATGGTTCGGGTGTTTTGCATACCACAGTAAAGTCTTTTCTTCGTAATAACTAATAATCTGAAGGACCTCTTCCTCACTCCAATCAGCCATGGTACACATATACGTACTGACTGACCAAAACAAGGGACTCTTCTATGGAAGGCCTTATTCATAGTCGGTGTCAAGTTCAGCTACCTCTGTTGATACGCTTGCAATACAGGTCCCGTCCACACGTTGCGTAACGTGCAAAGAGACCTCCCTTTGATTCGGGGCCCAAAAACCGACAATTGCCGGGACGGAGGGCGAACCGAGCCTCGAACCTCGCGGGTTCAGGGTTCGGGTTCGAGGAACCGTCCACACTTGCGTTTTTGTTACAAGAATTGGTTACAATACAAGGTTCGGTTCGCATGTGTGTACCCGTCTTAACAATAAAAAAGAAGAGAAAAAAAACTCTATTCATCAGATATGTCAACAAAGAGGAAAAGAAAAAGAAGAAAATCATAAGATAAATAGAAAGTATAATTAACTACACCGACAGATAGGTCTGGAAATGTGTTAAAATGATGCAGATCCCAGCGCCCTCCCTCCGACGTATTTCATTAACATACATTGATCACTCTGAAACATACATAATGGATGCACAGTATGGGAGTAGGAGGATTTCGAAGAGTGGCTGTGGTGATATTCACATCTTTGAGAAAATACAGATGGTGGTATAATATATATATATATATATATATATATATATATATATATATATATATATATATATATATATATATATATATATATATATATATATATATATATTTATATATATATATATGTGTGTGTGTGTGTGTGTGTGTGTGTGCTTGTATGTGAGTTCGTGTTGGCCAGTACAACAACCACCCATTGGGATACTACCGTTAGATAGTTGTTGGATCCTCCTCTTTGATTACAGCTCATTTTCCTTCTGCTTACACATACACCGAGCAGTTTGACCTATTATTTACACATTCTCCTCTGTCCTCATACACCTGACAACATTTCTTCTTTGCTCGAGGGGGTAAATTCTGCAATGTATTATTCAGTGACTACTTCCCTCTTGGAAAGGTTAGAAGAGACTCTTTAGCTATGGTAAGCATCTCTTTTAGGAGAAGGCCACCACCATATCAAACCATTAGTTTCTAGGCCTGGGTAATGTCAGAGACTCTGTACCATGGTATTCCACTGTCTTTGTCTTGGGTTACAGACCTTTTATTTGAGGGTACAGTTGAATTCACCATTCTATCTTAATTTTCTTCCTCTTATTTTTCCAAGTTTTTAGTGTATATATAAAACATTTATTTAATGTAGTTACTCTTCTTAAAATATTATACTTTATTTGTTAATAACTACTACTACTACTACTACTACTACTACTACTACTTATTATTATTATTATTATTATTATTATTATTATTATTATTATTATTATTATTATTATTATTATTATTATTAGCTATGCTACAAGCCTAGTTGGAAAGACATGACTCCATAAGCCCAAGGGCTCCAACAGAGAAAAATAGCCCAGTCCTGAAAGTAAGTAAGGAAATAAATAATTGATATAAGAAGTAAAGAACCATTAAAATAGAATATCTTAAGAACAATAACAACATTAAAACCGATACTTCATATATAATCTATAAAAAGACTGTTGAACATGAAAAGGTATTTGCTGCAAGTTTAAAATTTTCCAGTTTTACTGATTCAACTACCCGAATAGGAAGATCATTCCACAACTTAGTCACAATTGGAATTAAACTTCTAGAGTACTGTGTAGTATTGAGCCTCACTGAAATACCTAGTATTTCGAACAGGGTGGAACTGTACGGGAAGATATGAATGTAAAGGTTGTTGCAAATTATAAAAAATCTTATGCAACATTCACGATGAACTAATTGAACGACGGTTCCAGAGATTAATATCTAGATCAGAAATAAAAAAATTAATAAACCTTAAATTCTTGTCCAACCAATTAAGATGACAATCAGCAGCTGAAGACCAGACAGGAGAACAATACTCGAAACAAGGTAAAATGAACGAATTAAAACACTCCTTCAAAATAGATTGATCACCAAAAATCTTGAAAGACTTTCTCAATAAACGATTTTTTTTTTTCGCGCAATTGAAGATGACATAGACCTAACGTGTTTCTTAAAAGTAAATTGGCTATCGAGAATTGCACCTAAAACTTTAAGAGAGTCTTACAAAGTTAAAGAAAAATTATCAATGCTGAGATCCAGATATTGAGGAGCCATGGTCCTTGACCTACTTACAATCATTCTTTGAATTTTATTAGGATTCAACTTACACTTACTTAGGTCTGTCAGGAGGTTGGACACGGGTCTCTTCCCTTATGGAGATGGGTATATTTGCCGTTGTACAATGAGAGAGAGAGAGAGAGAGAGAGAGAGAGAGAGAGAGAGAGAGAGAGAGAGAGAGAGAGAGATAGAGAGAGAGAGAGACTTATAAATTGTGTATAAAAGAACCACTGAAGCCTAAACTGCATAACATCAAAATGGAAAGTCCTGACGAGAGAATCGTTATGGTGAAGACTAGAGTCACGATGCAGAATCTTTTTCATACACATAAGAAAAAAAGTTTTTTCATGAAACCGTGTTGTGATATTTAACTTTTTTATCTAATAAATATTGAAGGAATATTTTGAAAAATATTAGTCTTCTATACCTTCAAGTCACATAAACACAATCATTGAGAGAGAGAGAGAGAGAGAGAGAGAGAGAGAGAGGAGAGAGAGAGAGAGAGAGAGAGAGAGAGAGAGAGGAGAGAGAGAGAGAGAGAGAGAGCTGCTGTTTCTGAAATAATAAAAATGAGAGAGAATGAGTTGATATTTCGGAAATAATAAAATGGAAAAAAAGAGAGAGTTGCTTTTTATGAAATAAAAAGAGAGAGAGAGAGAGAGAGAGAGAGAGAGAGAGAGAGAGAGAGAGAGAGAGAGAGAGAGAGAGAGAGAGAGAGAGAGAATTGTTCTTTTCCCTAAACTGTCATGAAAATATACATTTTTCATACTTTGAAATATACAATACCTTCAACAACATTTCCTGATTAATATCTATGTTAATTTATCGTGAACGCAAAACCCTTTTTCAGATATGTTTATGATTTAAGAGGTTAGTATAAAAGCTCCAAAATAGGTTCACTATCTTTGATTGACTGTAAATTCTTAGTTGAAAAGATGTCACGTTTCTCTTACAGATTCGGCTCTTAAGCACTGGTAACGTGTTCGCCTAGTATTCGCATGACAGCAGATGGATCAAAGCTCGGGACTGTGAGTTTAAGCTTTTTACTAGGGAGTCCACTGCTGGGCTTGGGCACACACAGTGGGGGTTTGGGTTACCCCGGGTGACGTTCCACTGAACATCTATTCTGGTGAAACAGGAATTGAAACTAGACACCCTTTAATGAAAAATTCTTTGACAAGTCATCCTCAAAAGCCTTTTCTCAAATATGTTTTCTGTAATTTCTCATCTAGTACATATTTCATTATTAATGGCAGTTAGCCATAGGAAATCCTGTTTACCCTGTCACACTCTTCGACTACCCAAAAAGCCAGTGTAAGAAAAATGGAAGAAGTGGTGGGCAGGATTACACACAGGAACTTGCCGAGCAGTAAGATTTTGCCAGGATACACTTCCTCAGAGAGAGGTATGTAAGTGATTCCGGAGTCCTACTGTACATGTTCTCCCTTCATTCTACAGCTCTTCATTCCATGATTTCTGTTTTGCAATCAAGTTGTAAGATTTATGAAATGTCCCTCATTGATTTTTCAACCTTTCTCTTTATATATCATCCATATTACTATTGACCAAGCTTTTCATTTGTAATCTTTCCCGGGTGTGAGTTTCTGTACATATATGAATATATATGATCAGTAAAGCTGTACTAATCAGGGCCACCCAGATTAGTTTGTTGTGAGCGATCAGACAAAAATCGCCCACCATCACCAATCCGCACTGGCTAGCGTGGGGATGAAAACTGACCAAACACAAGGTATGAATTGACATGTCTTAGCCTTCATCTTCTATTGGACTAGAAAAATCTGCATTTGTTGAGAGAGAGAGAGAGAGAGAGAGAGAGAGAGAGAGAGAGAGAGAGAGAGAGAGAGAGAGAGAGAGAGAGAGAGAGAGAGAGAGAGCCTTACCTTATTGCCGTTAGATATTCACTATTTTCAAGTCTCATTTCTGTTTCATAATTCTCATTTGCAATTCTTGTCGTGAATTCACTCTTATATTTTCCTGCTAATGTGTTGCATATTTCCTTTTTTTCTATGGGTTAACCGTCGTTCAATTCTTAGAGGGCCTATTTATAATCTCCCTTTATTCATCTTTTTTTTTGCACGGGA
>NC_090756.1:61250494-61252994 GCF_036898095.1 Palaemon carinicauda
GCCAACTAGAACTTTAAAGAGACACCTAAGAAAAGTCTCTTTTTTAAATCTAATAAGATATTGCCATTGACGAAAGGAAAACGAGATTTGTTTGCACTAGCCTAGTAATGGCTGGCGGGGGTTAAAGTTGAGTTAGTTTAACACATCTGAAAACTACATTGACTAACTTTCCTTCTCCACTTACACGTAACTTCCCACCAACCCAGCACCACAAAAGGGGGTATTATCGTCCATATAGTCACAATTTTATCTTTCGTAATATCTATTTATTTGTTGACAGCCAGATATACCACAGATGAAAATAGTTTATAATTGTGCTTTCGATGAGATAAACAATCAAATATCAGATCAGAATAATAAAGTAGTTCTAGGAACTTTGTAGGAATATATAATTAGATAGAACAAGGGTCAATGACTGTTTTATATAGACTTTTTTCATCATTTTAGGAGGCCCGGAATTTAGGAGTATTTGGTCAACTGTTCTGGAACTGAGGTATCTCAGTCAGGTTTGAAGTAGGAGTGTCATAACAAGCACTCAGTATAAATCTCTCTAAATTCTGACGGGGGAATTTCTGAAACAAATAGCCAGATATTTCTTAGATGCAAATATCTGTCATCTTTTCAAAGGGAAGTGGCTTAGGCAGACAGTCAGACAGTATAGTTTCCAAGAGGTAAATCTCTGTCAATTATGAAGAGGGAGTGTCTTACACTGACAACCATACAGTGTAGAGGATTTTCTCAAAAATAAATCTTTGTCAATTCTGAGTGGGGGATGTCTTTAAATAAGCAATCAGACAGTGTAGTTTCCAAAATGTAAATCGTTGTCAATTCCGAAAGCGAAGGGCCTTAAACAAACAACCAGACAGGATAGTTTCTTAGGTGCACATCTCTCTCATTTTTAAAATGGAAGCGCCTTGAACAGAAAGTCAGACAGTGTAGCTCCTTAGACCATAAATCTATTTCAATTCTGAAGATGAAGTGCCTTAAACAGACTGTCAGACATCGCAGTTTCTCAGATTAAGTGTTTCATTCATATAAGAGAGAGATCAGAAAAATCTCAACAAAAAATACCGAATTTCTCTATCAAAACAATATAATTAAACAAAGCAACAAACGCTTTTAAAATACAATGATCTGATAAATAAAAAACAAAAGCAAGAAGGAATTCTTCTGCCTCTGACCTCACATCAAAACACCAAGAACTTACATCATGAAATTCAATGTTTGTTATATTTTTCCTCTGAAAAGATTGCTGCCCCATAACGAAGCAATTTCCCAGGTTCCATCCCAATCTTCTAGGTTCCTCCTGACCTTTGGCTGGGTTCCCAGTTTATTTTCCAGGGGAAGGAAACAAAGAGAAGGGAAAAAAATAAAGGAAGATAAACTAACCTTTATTCATAATTTTTTGTATAATTTGAAACACACTACTTGGAATTTGTTTATCATAAGCTAAAATATATATTTTTTCAATTGTTTATCAATCATATACGGAAAGATAGAGCGAATATTCTACATTATTCTACCTTTGGAAAATAGTGTGAGATTTTGCTGACAACAATAATCTAATGTTTCTAGTGACTGACTAATACAGCTAAATCTCCCTTTTTTATATTACTGAAATCTGTTTTTTTTTTCTACTCTAAAGTGTTGCAAATACACCGCAGACTCACTATGAAGAAATGTCAGTAAAATACAACTCTTAAATATTGATAATTTTTTTTTTAGAAAGTTTAAGGTAAATGTCGCTCATGAATGGCAAAGGCAAGGGGCAGTGACAATGGCTAAGAGTACAATTGTTAGGAGACTGATCATATATTCATATCATTAACTTCCCAAGCCCCCTCTCCACCTAATATAGAACCAAGGAGGGCTAGGTAATGGCTGCTGATGAATCAGCTTCCCCAAACCCTTTATCGTTAACTCACAAAGATGGTGAGGTTGCACACATTACTAGAAACTATCGAGTTTTAGAAAGTCTCCAACCCCAGTCCAGCAGATTGACAGGCATGGACGTTCTCGATAGGCTATCACAGTCTTGGGAAATGTATTAAAAAGAAAATTCAAGTTTCAACTAGATTGATCTTTTTATCGTCTTAATTTGATTAGTGTAGCTCCATAGTATACTTATCCCGAAAAATCATCAAACAATGTCATCTTTAACTCTAAAAGCTAGATAATGTCAAACCAATAAACTATTCACTACCTATCTATCTGTGATCTATCTGTGAATTTTTTGTAGACTATCCTACTCTCTCTCTCTCTCTCTCTCTCTCTCTCTCTCTCTCTCTCTCTCTCTCTCTCTCTCTCTCTCTCTCTCTCTCTCTCTCCCCATTCTAAATTGCTTTATCTGCAACGAAAATTACCTCTTTGTTGAAGACGAAATCTGAGCGATCCCCGGAGAATCATAGTTTGACGAGCCAAGAGAGGTTTTGAGTCAAAGGCAAGATGAATGCAACTGAGTATCTTTATTAGAGAAACATCGAATATATATACACACTAG
>NC_090756.1:61257994-61275494 GCF_036898095.1 Palaemon carinicauda
AGGTTCTCTAGAGTGATAAAATATTTAAGTAAAAAATTTAATATCAAAATAGCTTCTCGAGTAATCAACTTCCAAGCCGCAGTAAAGGTTCAAAACAAGAGCTTAATCATATGATTATAAGCACTTCTATTTTATCGGAATTTGATATAATTTAGTATGGGCAAAGGTTCCTCTGAGATTAGCATATACATATGCATGGATGTATGTATGTAGGAATGTATGCATGTAAGTATGCATGAAGGCATGTATGTATGTATGTATGTATGTATGAAGGCATTTAAGTAAAATATCATTAGATAAAAGAGCTGTGTATCTGATATAAGAGAAAAATATCTTAGCCTAAATCTAAACTGTAAGTTCATAGCATTTTCCCGTAATGCCATCACAGCCTTAATGAAGGACTTTCGATTTTCCATCTGAAGTAAATATAACTTGTAAATCTCCTTTTATCCTTTGTTGTATTTGAGCTGTGTTGACTCAGCCAAAACTAGTGTCTGATTATCGCTTGCGGGAACGAATTACACCATTAAGAAGCGCTTACGACCGTCGCCTGTTTGCTCCAGGTTCTGTTCAAAACATGTTATGAATAATGGAACGGAACCATGATACGCTCGACCATGTTCGCATTGGGAATAAAAAAATAAATAACAGTAATATTGAGAAAGGAGAGAGGAAGCGAAAGAAGACGTGATGTTATTCGGAATATGGATAATGAACGATACAGGGCTTAACGAACTCAGTCAGACTTTAAGGTTACCCGCAGGTATGTTCTCATTATTCATACGGCGTTCACATTTTGTTCTTTTTTGGAGGACATTGGGGAAGAGCATGCAGTCGAGTGCGTTCTGTTTCTTAGATTTGAGAAAGAGAGAGAGAGAGAGAGAGAGAGAGAGAGAGAGAGAGAGAGAGAGAGAGAGAGAGAGAGAGAGAGAGAGAGTAATTAACTGCATTCACTTTCTTTGAGCTGAGAGAGAGAGAGAGAGAGAGAGAGAGAGAGAGAGAGAGAGAGAGAGAGAGAGAGAGAGAGAGTAATTAACTGAATTTACTTTCTTTGAGTTGAGAGAGAGAGAGAGAGAGAGAGAGAGAGAGAGAGAGAGAGAGAGAGAGAGAGAGAGAGAGAGAGAGAGTGTGTGTGTGTGTTAGGCCTAAACAACTTCTTCCCCTTCCATCCAAGTTGACATCCTTCTTTTTTAATGAAAGAGTAATTGAATTAGCCTCTGAATTAACATACCTGGAGTCATTTAATATTCATGTTGAAAATTAAATTGTACTGGACAGCTGTTAACATTACCCCAATTATAGTTTTGAATATTGATCATTGATATACGGTTAACAAATTTCTGCGATGGTAGAAGTAGTTCATTTTTATCTTTAATATTTACGGTTGATGTCTGAAATAGTTCGCATTATTTAGCATATTGAATAATTTATATATTCTACATTATAACATTTTATATCTAAGAAGTTAAAGTTTAAATGTTTAATGTGTCTCGTTTCAGTTGCAGTTTCATCAAAATAGATGCTCACCAGAACGTCATCCGGGGAAGCCTATCCTAAAAAGAAATGCCTGACCACACCAGTGGTCTCCTATGTAAAAAGCTTTTTTGCAAGGATCGATCTGCTGCCATGCAAAAGTTAGGCGAGCACGTTACTGCTATACTAAACAGTAGGCTGTATGATCTTATGCTTTTCATTCTCTTCTTTTAACAAAAAAAAAAAAAATCCAGTTCAGCTGGCTCCATTACATCCTGTACATTTTATATAGGAAGCTAAGGAGACATCTGGTCAGCAGTCCATTGAAGTAGGTAACACTGTCTTTAGCAAAAGAGAAACTGTTGGCAACGCTGCTGTTGCCTTTTGAGCAAAGGTGCTGAACTTGTAAACGTTTTTATCGATTTTACGAAGAGCTGTATAGAAAGACATTGTTATTTACTTAACAGCACATTTTAAGAATAATAAAACTGCCTTTGTTGTATAGTGCATAACAGTGTTAATTTCTTAATAGCACTTTGTAATATTAGTAAAACTGCTTTTGATCACGTGTTTACCGACTCAATAAACGGATTTTGAGCGAAGCGAAAAATCTATTTTTGGGTGAGATAGCCATGGCGTCCTGATGGAAGGATCCTATTTGGTAGCTTCCTTGGGTAATCACTACTAGGATTTTCCCAGAGAATTAAACCACAGGTTATCACAGAATTCTAACTTCTGGAGCGAGTATCCTAAGGGTTTCCCCTTAAGACATCGTGTATCAACAGGGGACACGCATGTATTAACGTGCCACATAGCTATCTACACCCCATATAGAGTTAACGCTTCAATATGGCGGACAGAGAGCGGCTGGGAGCTGAGCCGCAGCCAATCTAGATGTGGCGATATCGGTACTCGCGATGTAAACAGACGGACGCCATTGCTTTTGATGACGTCACGTCCGTCCTCATCCGAAAGTCTGGAGCTCGCTCATCACCATGATACAGCGGCGCAGGGCGGGACCTGATAACAGACAGGGCGGGTCCATCAGGACGCCATGGCTATCTCACCCAAAAATAGATTTTTCGCTTCGCTCAAAATCCGTTTTTTGGGCTCAAGCCATGGCGTCCTGATGGAAGAGTACCAGAGAATTAGTGTATCGTGGTAGACTTTTTCCCCTTTATAAGTGAGTGCTAAAACATTGAGCCGAAAGCATAGTGGTCTATACTAGAGCTACCGTGAGGCAGTTGCCTTCCTGCCCCCCTGGCATGGAAGTCCCCACGGGCTATGCTGAGATCAAAGTGGTCATGGGAAGGCTATTCATATAGGCTGAAGGAACAATGAGATCCAGAAGATAAGTCAGAGCGATTTGGTATTCGCGTCGAAACAAACTTGAAGAAGTGGTGGTTGTACACTTCGTGCATGGAGTTGACTCATCTTCATAATTGAGTAAGTATTCGCTAAGGAAACTTACTTGCTCTATATAAATAAATGCCCGGAGTAAATCCTGGCATTTTCCTTAACCAAGAATAAAGGGTAATAAAACTATGACAATTAGTATATTTCATAGTAAGAAAGGAGCAAGGGAGACGCACAAGTAATAAAATAGACATTTTATTAGATAATTGCAGGTAAATCAATACATGTCATGCAATAAATAGTAAAAAACATTTACATTGATAAAAATGTACATAGTCATAAAGGCGTGCTCTTGAGTCTGAAAGGGAAGAATCAAGTATTAGTAGGCACTCGTTCTACGGAACGTTAGTCTTTATGTAACACACGTCATGCACGTGGCATGTAGCACTCATGTGGTAATCTACTATGACATTTCACCTGAGGTAAGAACAGTTAAAGAGAGCACAAGGTGGTTTCTGCTTCACTACGTATCACTTGAGGGTCAACATAGGCACCCGACGAGTTAGAGTCTCTAATAACTCACTGTTGTAAGCAGAGTTCAGAGCAGGTTTCATAACACTACCTGCGGCTACCACAAAATGTTTCACTTCGTGCACTTGTTTCGCATAATGTTTAAAGAAACCACGCGAGGATTTCCAGCCTGTATAGTTCTTGAGGCTTTCGAAATCCATACTCTGAAAGAAATTCAGAGACGAAGCGACTTTCCTAGGATCATGACCAGCGGGTGTACTGTCTGGATCCGCTCTGCGAATGAAGTAGGTGATTTTAGCTCTCAATTGTTTCAGTGACAGGTCGCTGCCCGATGTTTCTCCTTTGAAGAGTTGGCCTCCACCAAAGTTTGAAGTTCTATGAAGATAGACCTTAAGGCTCTCTACTGGACATAGAGAGGCATCTTCCTTCAAGGGGCATATCCTCCACGGGCCCCATCGTTTGGTAGGTAATTCGTTCTTTGCGAGAAACGTCGGATCAGGGAAGAGGGAGAGGTCTCCTGAATCGTTGAAAACGATATATCCCTCTTCTCTAGATAGTGCCACTATTTCGCTGACTCGGGCTCCCGAAGCTAGAGCGAAGAGAAATATAACTTTCTGAGTCAGGTCCTTAAGAGGGCATGAATCATTGTCCAAGTTGGAGGCGAAGTGGAGAACTTTGTCTAGAGACCAAGTGATCGGTCTCGGAGGGGGTGCCGGTCGTAAACGGGCACAGGCCTTCGGTAGTTTGTTGAAGATGTCGCTAGACAGATCTATTTGGAAGGCGTATGACAAAGGTCTAGTCAAGGCCGATTTGCAAGTAGAAATCGTGTTGGCTGCCAAGCCTTGTCCATGAAGGTGAATGAAGAAGGACATGCAAAAATCTATGGTGATTTTCGAGGGGTTCTTTGCCTTGACGAAGGAGACCCATTTCCTCCAAGACGATTCGTATTGCCTTCTCGTGGATTCGGTCTTGTATTCCTCGAGGAAGTCTAGACTCTCCTTCGAAATCCCAAACCTTTTCTTAGCGGCTAGGGTGAGAAAATCATGAGATGAAGGTCCTTGATTTTCGATGATGAAGCGAAGACAGTCGACTTCTGTATTTGCTGGGAGAGAACTGGGTCCGGGAGGGGGATCAGCGTTGGCTGCATCTCCAGGATCAAGGGGTACCAGTTGCTGCGGGGCCACTTGGGAGCCACTAGAGCTGCTGTCCCTTTGAAGGTTCTCAATTTGGAGAGGACTTTCAGCAGAAGATTGGTGGGAGGGAACAGGTAAATCTTGGCCCATCTGTTCCAATTCAAGGTCATGGCATCCACCGCTTCCGCTTTGGGGTCCTCGTACGGGGCTACATATCGAGGAAGTTGATGGTTGTCGCTCGTTGCGAAGAGGTCGATCTGGAGTTCTGGGACTCGGTGAGAGATGAAGGAGAATGATCTTGCGTCTAGAGACCATTCCGACTCTATCGGGTTTGTCCGAGATAGAGCGTCCGCTGTCACATTGCGGAATCCTTGTAGGTGAACTGCAGACAGGTGCCATTTCTTCCTTTCTGCCAGACGGAAGATTGTCAGGAGCACCTGATTTATCTTGGGCGATCTTGAGCCCTGGCGATTGAGACAACGCACTACCACAGAGCTGTCCAGGGTCAGGCGAATGTGTATCGACGGGGGCGGGGAGAGTTTCTTCAGCGTCAGAAGAACCGCCATGGCCTCCAAGATGTTGATGTGAAACGTCTTGAATAGGGGAGACCAAGTGCCTTGAGCCTGTTTTTGGTGGGAGTGACCTCCCCAACCCTCCAACGAAGCGTCCGTATGGATGTTGAGAGATGGAGGTGGGTGTAGGAGAGGAAGGGACCTTTTTAGGGCCCTCGCTTCTGACCACGGCTTTAGAAGAAGTCGAAGTCTGCTTGGGAGCCGTCTCTTGAGGTCTCTTCGAGCGATGGATGCGGAACGTCTCCAGACTCCCGCTGCATCCTTTAGCTGTGCACGAAGCACTGGGTTTGTGATCGAGGCGAACTGTAGAGAGCCTAGAACTTGTTCCTGCTGGCGTCTTGAGATCCGTTTGGATTTTAACAGTCGCTTGACAGACCCTGCTATTTCCTTCCTTTTCTTTGCTGGAATGGAAAGGCGGTGTGACTGAAGATTCCAGTGGATGCCTAACCATTGGAACTTCTGAGCTGGAGATAGGCGAGACTTTTTCGCGTTTATCTGGAATCCCAGGTGTTCGAGAAACTGGGTAACTTTTCTGCAGGATTCTATACAATCCTCGGGCGAGGGCGCCCACACTAGCCAGTCGTCGAGGTAGGCCATCACCTGGACGTTTCGGATGCGGAGCTGTTGTACTACTGCGTCCGCTAGCTTTGTGAATATCCGAGGGGCCACGTTGAGTCCGAAGGGCATGGCCCGGAAGGCATAGCTTTTCCGTTGGAGTCGGAATCCTAGGTAGGAGGAAGCGTGATGGTTCATTGGTATGTGCCAGTATGCGTCCGCCAGGTCTATCGAGACCGTGAAAGACCCTCGAGGCAGGAGGGTTCTGATCTGTTGAAGAGTCAGCATCTTGAACTTGTTGTTCGATATGAATACGTTGAGGGGGGATAAGTCCAGAATGACTCTGAGTCTGTCTGAGTCTTTCTTGGGGACACAAAACAGTCTCCCTTGGAACCTTGTGGACTTCACCCTTCTTATCACCTTCTTGTTCAAGAGGTCTAGCACATATTCTTCCAGGAGGGGGGTTGAACGTTGGAAGAATTGCTGGAAGGTTGGGGGTGGTTGCGCCCAGCTCCAGCCCAGACCTTTCTTGATGATGCTGTGTGCCCAGGAGTCGAAGGTCCAGCGATCCTGGAAGTGGCGGAGTCTTCCTCCCACCGGAAGCACTTCATTGCTTCTGGGGTCCCGAGGACTTGCTGCCTCGGCCGCTAGCTCCCTGTCCTCCTCTGCCTCTGGAGGGCCGGCGAGAGGAATCTCTGCCGGAACCCCTGCCTGAGCTTCTACCCTTGGGACGAAAGGTAGTGGAGTGCTGCTCGAAGGCGGGGTTGAAGGCCGGTGATGAGGACAAAACCGGCTGTGGGACCAACTGAGAGGTCTGTGGCGGCGGAGCGGCCACTTGGGGAGTAGCGGGTGCCGGAAACTGACGTCTGTGCTGACGTTGCTGGGGTCTATGCTTTGACTGCTTCCTCTTAGGCTGAGGACCGTCATCCTGAGAGGGCTTTCTCTTCCTAGACATGCCCCATTTGTTGAGAAGGTTCCTGTTCTCAGATGCGGCCTTGTCTGTGATCTCTTTCACTAGATCAGACGGGAAGAGGTACTTGCCCCAGATGTAGGAGGAAATCAGTTTCCGGGGTTCGTGTCTGACAGTGGCACTGGAGAACACGAATTCTCTGCAGGCTCTACGAGCTCGCATGAAGTGGTACAGATCCTTGACTAAGGTTGCCATATGAGATTTGGCAAGGACCATGTAATGGTCAGGGACTCTGGTGTCACCAGCCATTACGTCCATCTGGACCTGGAGAGTGAGAGATGCTGCCAGCCTCTCCTTCGTTTCCTGTTCCCTACGAAGGAGGTGATCGTTTAGCTTGGGGAGGTCCTCATTAAACTGACGTCCAGCAACGTCAGGATCTAGTTTGCCCACCACGAAGGTGTGTTGCACATCCTTCCAGTGTTTGGTGTCGGGCGGGGTGACTGCGGAGAAAGGTCTGCATTCCTCCAATGCAGGGCAGGATTTCCCTTCTTCTACAGCCTTAAGGCAGGCAGCGAAGGCCTTTTCCGTGAAGGGTATCACCACTTCATCGGGCGCAACGTAGGTGGGGTACTTCTTGCTCAGAGCCGGAAGTCCAGAGCAGGTAAAGCCTCTGCTCTTAAGCGCTTTGGCAAGCATAGCCTGGGCCTTCGAGAGATCGAACACTATTTTCTCCTTCGGTTCGGTCTCTTCCTTTGAGGATGGTTCTGAACGTAGATGGACGTAACAGTCCGGATACGCCTCAAAGCGGGGGAAGAACTCCACTTCTTCCAGGGGTATGGAACCGATCTTATCGCTGACGAAGATCTTGTCGTCAGCGATGACCATATGCTCGGCGAATCGCCACGGAATGTCGCTCGAGCATGCGGGGAGGTCCTTGATGGAGATTTTGCGAGATTCCTTGGAACCTCCCATCGACCGAATGATCTGGTGAGTTTCTTGGAGCTTCTGCTCCATCACGGATTCAATGAGCCGAATCATATCCTGTGCCGTAGGTAGAGGAGTCGTGGTGGAGGACGTAGACGGGAGAGACACTTCCGTCGGTGTAGGAGTAGAAGGGGGGATGGAGGGAGGGGCATCCTCCTTATCGGACTCGGTATACACTACCCGGTCCTCTTCTTCATCATCCTCCCCTTCACCCTGGGCCATAAGGGTTTTCTCGGTGTCCTCCGAGATCTCTGACATGCGTTCATCATGTTCTGAATCCAGGTGACAATCATTCATGGACTGAGCCATGACAACATCAGGTTCCACTGTAATCTGGACTACGGGGATCTGTTCGACTGGGACCACTGAGTCTGGTGAGGCCTTTGGGAACAGCAAAGACCTCATTTCTTCTGTGGCTAGGTATGGTCCAGTGGCGTTCTTTTGAAAGCCACGTACCCACTTGCGTAGGTTGTCCTGAGCAGTGTCCCGAATCTCCGCTGAGGGAGAATCATAGAATGCTTTCTGTAAGCATTCTTGGCAGACCGAACAGGTGGTGGGGCCCCAGTACTTGAGATCCCCTCTCTTGTGAGCACAAGGGGCGTGTGTCCTACACGCCGTGTGTCCATAGAAGTGTGGCCGACGGACCGCGCAGAAGTCGTGGTCACACGTGACGTACTCCTCCTGTAAAAGAAAGAGACGATGAGTATTGTAGAGTCATAATATGGCTCGTATATAAAGTTAATTATTAACAAGTTAATATTAACATAAATTAATTGTGATGCACAGAAGGGTGGGTGAAAGGAGACAGACGCATGCCTCGTGTAACCCGCCCGGCTGGTTGCCGTAGCATCGGACAGTCCCAGGTGGCCGTAGGCCTCCATGGAAGGTGTCTTGATAATGGGAATTCCATCTAGAATAACCATATTATAGACTAGGCTTGAAATCTTATCAAGAAAGTCTGGGGATCATGAGATCCTAGTAAGGTTCCGGCAACCAGACGTGCCAATTACACGTAGCATGCTGGAAAGATGAAACACGCAAGAAGACAGAGTGAAAACTGAACAAAGTGTACGATTCCGTACCAGTTTGTCTGCGTTAACAAGCCGTCTAGGTGCGGTTTTTAGGAGCTATCGCTAGTAAAGATAGCTGAGAGAAGGGGTTCAAGGCATCTTGCCGCCTCCGGACGGGTCCGGCATACCCCCGGCACGCCGGAAGCCGCTCGAGCAGAGTTTCTGGCATTCAAGAATGATCATTCTATGGTCAAAAGAAGCCAGGGTGGCGGCAGCCGGTAGCGCCGGCCGCCGGCAAGGAGCGGCGGTTCCGGCAGCCGGAGGCAGTCGGAGGGTGACAGGGGTAAGGATAAAGGAGCATAGCCGGGGCCGGGGGCCGGCTGCTAGTGCCGGCACTCCGGGAGGGGTCGGCAGTGTGCCGAGGCTATGAGGGAATGGAGAGGCCACGGCGGTAAGCCAGCGGCCGGCGGCGATCCCCCGGCACTCGGGGGAAGGCGGCAAGGATAAGGAAGTCACCCGTAGCGGCGGTAATGCCGGGGTAGAGGCGGCAAGGGACAAGCACCAAAGATGGAGGTGGGATGGCAAGGCTGTATTAGCCTAGTCAAGACACCTCTGGAAAAGGTACCACCATGATAGAGGTGAATCTATCATCCTAAGCAGGGGCCGCAAAGGCCGGGGGCTAAGGCAGTCCAAGAGAGGACAGGGTGTACCCAAAGAAGGGGTGGAGACTCTCCATGTCGACCAAATGATAACTGACTCCATAGCACTATGGAGGGTCTATGTATCAGAGCAGACAACACTGGGAGCACCACGGGGTCCAGCACTCCAGCCTAGGGTGGAGTGTAGGACAGGGGACATATGAAGCCTAACCTACTGGTAGGTTAGGCTAGGCAAGAGATAGGTTGGGGGGGGAAAAGGGTCTTCTTATAAGAAAGGATGGGTTATGCACCAGAGCGGCCACCTAGGAAGGGAGATGCTCACCCTAACCTATAGTAGGTGGACCAACTGAAAAACGGTGCACGCGTATATTTCAGCAAGGTATATAAACCAGCCCTCCCAACCTAACCTGGATTAGGGTTGTTAGACCCTAATCAAGGAAGGGAGAAGACGTATCGCAAGGAAAAGGTCAAGGACCGATTCAGCTTAAAGGAGGTGATCCTACCTTCAAGGCCCGCAACACTAAGGGAGGGGTCATTCCCTTAGGTGGGGAGGCGATACAGTACTCTGAGGAGTCTTGTCCTATCACATGTAATAGGGTACAAGATTACCAGAGGGAAGCCCTAGGGCTAGGGATGAAGAGAGCATATAGGGGTCCTATCATAAGGTTAGGTTAGCAAGGCACTCAAGATAACCTACCCCCTATATGGTCCCTGAAGGCGAAAAACACTTGCATCACTGTCAATGGTATTGTAAAATAATGCCAAAATCTTCATAACTAACACTAGGATCACTGAAATATCATGCATTAACACTGGTATAGGCTCACTGGCCTAGGGGCTAATCAAAGCCTACTTGTATGGGGTCAGCGAAGACCCTAACTAATGCGTCAAAAACACGTTAAAAGTTCCTAGCTATGAAGACTAAATAACTAATAGCGCTGATTAGTAATTTATATACCGGTAAGGCTGTTGCGGCTAACTAAATAAGGCATGCAAGCAACAGCAGCGTCATAAAATGGCGCTGACCGGTCTGGCAAAGCTCTGCCATAATTATGCAAATATCTCGAAAAGTAAGATTTACTTTACGGTCAGAGCTTATTTAAACAATACTTAAACCTTTGTACTCAACTTTCCAGAAGAAGGTGAAGCTGAAGGTTGAGACAAGGCGAGGATGCAAGCAGATAAAGTCACACAAAGGGAAAAATACGTCCAATCGAGCGAGCTACTAGCAAAAGGAATGAGGACGGACGTGACGTCATCAAAAGCAATGGCGTCCGTCTGTTTACATCGCGAGTACCGATATCGCCACATCTAGATTGGCTGCGGCTCAGCTCCCAGCCGCTCTCTGTCCGCCATATTGAAGCGTTAACTCTATATGGGGTGTAGATAGCTATGTGGCACGTTAATACATGCGTGTCCCCTGTTGATACACGATGTCTTAAGGGGAAACCCTTAGGATACTCGCTCCAGAAGTTAGAATTCTGTGATAACCTGTGGTTTAATTCTCTGGGAAAATCCTAGTAGTGATTACCCAAGGAAGCTACCAAAAAGGATCCTTCCATCAGGACGCCATGGCTTGAGCCCAAAAACATTGTTTTACAAGCAACGTTGCCAACAGTTTTTCCATAGGTAAACACAGCGTTGCCTTCCACAATATATAGCTCTCAAACGTCTCTTTGGCTTCCCCTGAAACGTACCAAGATTAAAAACGCCAGCTGTACCTGAGCAGAATATATAAAGCCTATTCAGACAAAAAAGAATAGGCCAAGATCATCAGAGTAGTAGGCCTAGTTTGAATACTTGCTAAGGTAATGACGACCTTGATTATAAATCTCGCCTTTCCGGTTGTGTGTGTTCGACATTAATAGGCTTATTTGTGACTGTATCAGGGTACATGGCAATTCTTTTGAGTAGTGGTGAATGACCTCTCTCTCTCTCTCTCTCTCTCTCTCTCTCTCTCTCTCTCTTATTATATATATATATATATATATATATATATATATATATATATATATATATATATATATATATATATATATATATATATATATATATATATATATATATATATATATATATATCTTGATAACGGTCCACAATAATGTGAGAGTGTAAGGAAACTAGTTTTCATTCAGTCTAATATATATATATATATATATATATATATATATATATATATATATATATATATATATATATATATATATATATATATATATAGATAGATAGATAGATAGATATATATAAATATATTTTTATAAATATATATATATATATATATATATATATATATATATATATATATATATATATATATATATATATATATATATATATATATATATATATATATATATATGTAAGTATATATACGTATATATATGTATGTATATATACATATATATATATATATATATATATATATATATATATATATATATATATATATATATATATATATATATATATATATATATATATATATATATATATATTTTGGGGCTCAAGCCATGTCATCCTGATGGAAGTTCCTATAGGGTAGCTTCCTAGGGTATATTACAACTATGGCGATATTCCCAGAGAATTTACCTTAAGGTACCCAGAATTCTAACTCCTGGAGCGAATATCCCTAATGAAAGGGATATCGCGACATATCAGAGGACGTATTCTTGACACACCACATGGCAATCTACACCCCAAACAGAGATAACACATGGAAGGGGTTAATTGGCAAGAAAACGAAAACGAGAAAGAAAAAGGGGAGCTGTTCCCAAGGCTCTCTATTCTCCTGTTTCGTAAGCGTGCATTGCGCCAATCATGGCTCCATCTGTATTCCTTTTTGCGTAGCTTAACAACTCGGTGTTTTTTTCCTGTGTTTCTCGCAACATCTTGGATTTAATCATCTTTTCATGGCTTCTCCAACTTCGTCTGCCTCTGATAAGTTGAGTACCATTTCTTTTATGTATAAATGTAGGCTCTTGGTAAATTTTAAAGTGATTAATAGTAATAATCTTTGTTGCAAGAGCCGTTGCCTACCGGAGGCGTCCTGGACTCTGTATGAGTTTTAGTTAGCCAGAGCGACGTTCCTGGTTGTTTTGCTTTAATAGATTTTAGCTATTTAGCGTTACATAGGATTTCCTTTCTCGTGCTTTTAGTATTTTTGTTTTGGCGAAGTATTCGCCAAGTCTGGCCTACGCTAGGCCATGTAGCCTAGTCGTTTGGCCCTAGTACTTTCCTGCATGATTTAGGATTTCCGAGTGTTTTAAAATTTTATTGAAGCTTTAGGCAGTTTTTTATACATTTAAGATTTTATTGATTATTTCCAAGATAGTATACGAGTGAGTTTCGGAGATTTAGTTAATCGATTCTCTTGGTGCCTAGGTTAAGTTGCCTATGGAGCCTTAGTATACTTTCTCATATTCCCCGGTTGCTTTCTTTTCTTCGGAGAAGGTATGCAATCCCTTCGCCTCTGTTTAAGCCTTGGGCTCAACCCTAGTGGTTTATCTGATTCAACTTTCGATACAACTATACTGGGGTGTTACTGTACCTCCCTGTTCCAGTAAGTCTGGCTTCAGAGAGGGACAGAACATCAGAGTTTTTAGTCTGAGTCTGTGTTTGTCTGGCTTGGGGTAGAGTCTCCCTCGCTAGCCTGACGCAGACATAGGAGGCTTAGCCTCCTTAGGTCACTGCCGAAGGTTTCTGTACGAGCTGATTCCTTCTTTTGTGATCTAGCAGACTAGTCCTTGTTGCTGTTCTCGGTGGGAAGATAAGATCCTTTCCCTGGGAGTAGCAACACCTTCCTTGCTTTGGTTCAGTGGGGGTTGGCAAGTATTGCTGGCCTCCCTACTTAGATCTCCCTTAGGCTAAGATAAGTTTTCTTGGCTGCGGGTGATTCTTCACTAAAGCAAGGTTGGTAGGACCCTCTTTGTCCCTTCCCCCTCTATCTCTGTAATGGCCTAGCCGTTACAGTACTGTACGTCATTCTACATCTGGACCTAGGATAGGTTAGGATGTGGAATTGACTCAGTCCCTTGCCAGCCGGCAGAGTGTGCCGGCCGGCAAAGGTCTTCTGCTTTGAGTGCTTCCCGGACCTCCCTTGGTCCCTCATCCATGTCTGCCTGTAGAGCCAGACGGCATTGGTCAGGAAGCCTGAATTAGATTCTCCCCTTCCTTATATGCACTCTTTCGGATATCCGGGCTTGGGGGTAGTATACTCTCTTATCCCGGCATCCATTCTGTTTTCTTCTAGTGCTGTACCCGACCCGGCTGCCGGCCTATGAGGCCGGCAGCCGGGCAGTCTTAGTCCTCTGGTTCTTTTGCTGCTGGCCGGCATCGGTTGTTTACCTTTGCCAGCCGGCTATTGTCAAGCCCTTGTTTGCCGGTTGCTATGAGCAGTGGCCGGCAGCCGGGTGCTACCTTGTGTAGTTGCCGGCCGGCAGTCATTGCCGGCCGACATTGGCTGTTGCCGGCCGGCAGTTACTGCCGGCCGGCTCATGCATTTGAACCAGCGTTCTGCCACCTTATAGCTGTATACTTTAAAGCTAGTTATGGTGTGTGCCGGCCGGCAAGTGCCGGCCGGCGCATTACCTTCTATACTGTACCAGTATTCTTCAGTATAACATATACTGTAGGAAGAAAACTATAGTATAGTATTAGTACAACACTGTGTGTTCTAACACTTTTGTGTTGTCTTGCACAGCCCTTTGGTGTTGCCTTACAGATAAGAAAGTGAGTTCTTTCTTGTCTATTATCCGGTATTTTAAAATCATACCTTAGGTGTGAGCTCCACCTGTTTCCTCTGGAAACTTTTCATTGGTTACTCTAGGACAGATTAACCATACGATTTTATTATCTGGAAGGCTGCAACAATTGGTTGTGCGGGAAACACAAGTGTGTGTCTTTCCTTTCTGATTTGTTATGCTAAACTGTGCATATCCAGTGATACGTAGTTCACTTGATACTCATGGAAATTTCTTCTCTTTACAGGAGGACCATCCGAAGTGCGGAAGTGTTTTCTGCAACGTCCGCAGTAAGAACTTCTGCGGACATGAGTTATGTAGGAGACACGCAGCATGCACTGTCTCCGAGGCTGATCTACGGTATTGGGACCCTTAGGTATGTACCGTGTGATCTAACCTGATTACTGAGGCTTTTGATTCCCCTAGGACGGCGGAATCAAGGGATATAGCAAGGGAGAAGCTTCGTACCTGGGTAAGGGGCTTCCAGAAGAACACCTCTGGACCTTATCTTCCAAGTGAGAAGATGAGGGCTTACCTTTTCCCTAGGGCATCAGCTGATGCAGTGGTTCCCCAGCCTCAAGAGGAGATCCCCCAAGTTCAGATCCAGGTGGATGCTGAAGTCGCGGTCGCCTTGCAAGACATCCAGTTGGACGACAGGATGTCAGACATGTCCGAGCGTCTGGAGGAAGACCTCCTGGCAGGAGGCCAGGATGAAATTCAAGCTCCACACATTGTAGAGGAAGAGGCCGACGAGGTGTCGGCTACTCCGGTTCAGATCCCTGAACCTATTCCCTCAACATCGTCCGCTCTCCCAGTAGAGCTGGGACAGGCCCTCTCCTCCATTGTTGGAATGATCCAACAAATGCAGAAGGAGAATAATGAGATGGCGGCTGCAATGGAACTGCAGATGCAGAAGCTTGCAGCATCAAATGGGCCCCAGAAAAGGCTCAATGTGGAAGACCTTCCCTTGTGCTCAGATACTAACCCGTGGAGATATGCTGAGCACATGCCGATGACGACTGGAAAGATCGTCATGACGGATAAGTTGGGTTCAGTTCCCCTAGAGGAGGTGGAATTCTGGCCCAGCAAGGGGTCATATCCGGACTGTTATGTCCGGTTGAGGAGGGAACCAGCTTCAAAGGAGGAGACAGAGCCGAAGGAGGTCATAGTGATGGACCATGCTAAGGCTCAAGCTTTGCTTTCATCTTCGATGAAAGAGAGGGGCTTCACGAACTCAAAGGTAGCTGCAATGAGTAAGAAGCTCCCTTCCTTTGTGTCCTCTCCTGCTAGAGCCTTCCCCTTTTTACAGAAAGGGTTTGCGGCTGTATTAAAAGCAGTCGAGGCTGGCAAGCCTTGCCCCTCCCTGGAAGAGTGTAAACCCTTGTCGCTGGCCCTACCTATGGACCACAAGGACTGGAAGGACGTCCATCTTACCTTCTCAGTCGGGAAGTTAGAGGCTGATATTGCCGGACGTCAGTTCGGTGAGAACCTCCCTAAGCTGTCTGACTTTCTTTTGCGGAGAGAGCTCGAGACAAAAGAAAGACTGGCTGCCTGAATGTCTCTTCAGACCACTCTTGAGACGATGGCAAGTGACCCCAAGGTCCATGAAATGTTCATGGTAGTGGCCAAGACTCATCTGGCCACAGTGACGAAGGATCTTTATAGCTTCGTCAGGGCGAGGAGAGCTTGTAGTGAGTTCGTGTTCACCTCGGCTACGGTGAGGCATGAGCCAAGGAAACTAATCTCCTCCAACATTTGGGGCAAAGACCTTTTCCCTAGCGAATTGGTCAAAGAAGTTGTTGATAAGGCTGCCACGGAGAATAGAAACCTTCTCCAGAAGTGGGGCCTGGCTATCAAGAGAAAGTCTTCCCCGGATGAGGGTCCCCAACCAAAGAGGAAGATTATGAGGATTAGGCTACCGTCTCGGCCAGCCAAGCAATTGCATTCAGTGCCCCAGATGGTGGCACAAACCTCGACCACATTCCAGTGGGTACCCCAGGCCGTGTCGACACAGTCCCCGACATTTAACCCAACGTTCGAAGGGCAGTCAACTTCCTTTCGAGCAAAGCCTTGAGGAGCAGCCAGAGGCTCGTCTAGGCGCCCCTCAAGGGGAAGGTGATTCAGGGGTGGTCGCGGTCAGGGAGGCAAGACCTCAGGACGGCAGTCCAAGTGAGATGATGCCGGTAGGAGGGACACTTCAGAATTTTCGGGATCGGTGGACCTTCGATCCCTAGGCCCACAGCCTACTCAAGAATGGACTGGGCTGGAGCTGGTACAGCACTCCACCCCCGTGCCCTCGGTTTTTCCAACACTCCACCCCCGTTCTGGAGGAGTACATCAAAGAACTGTTGGAGAAAAAAGTGATCCGAAGGGTGAAGTCCATCAAATTCCAAGGGAGGCTGTTTTGTGTTCCCAAGAAAGACTCGGAAAAACTCAGAGTCATTCTGGACTTGTCGCCACTCAACAAGTTAATAGTGAACTGCAAGTTCAAGATGCTAACACTGCAACACATAAGGACCTTACTGCCCAAGAGGGCATATACCGTCTCCATAGACTTGTCAGACGCCAATTGGCACGTTCCAATCAACCGTCGACTCTCCCCCCCTACCTAGGGTTCAAGCTACAACGAAGACTATACGCCATCAGAGCCATGCCATTCGGGCTAAATATAGCCCCAAGGATCTTCACGAAGCTTGCGAGCGTAGCTCTCAAACAATTACGCCTAAAGGGAATTCTGGTAGTAGCCTACCTGGACGACAGGCTGGTGTGGGCAGCATCCAAGACAGAATGCTTGCAAGCTTCCATTCAAGTGATCCAGTTCCTAGAGTATCTAGGCTTCAAGATCAACAGAAAAAAGTCTCGACTTTCTCCATCTCAAAAGTTCCAGTGGCTGGGAATCCACTGGGACCTAATGTCACATCGTTTCTCAATCCCGGCGAAGAAAAGGAAGGAGATAGCGGGTTCTGTCAAGAGACTTCTAGATTCCGAAAGGATATCAAGACGCGAACAGGAGAGAGTACTGGGTTCTCTCCAGTTTGCTTCGGTGACAGACCCGGTGCTAAGTGCACAGCTAAAGGATGCAACCGGAGTTTGGAGAAGTTATGCATCAAACGCGCGAAGAGATCTGAGAAGACCAGTTCCGCTTCGTCTACGGACTCTTCTCAGGCCTTGGTCCCAAGCCAGACATCTAAAGAAGTCGGTTCTTCTTCAGCCACCTCCCCCGTCGGTGACAATTCACTCAGATGCCTCAAAGGAGGGATGGGGAGGTCACTCTCATCGGAAAAAAGTCCAGGGGACTTGGTCCAAGCTATTCAAGACCTTTCACATAAACTTTCTAGAAGCTATGGCAGTGCTCCTTATCTTAAAGAAAGTCTCCCCGCGTCACTCGATCCACATAAGGTTGGTGCTGGACAGCGAGGTAGTTGTGAGATGCTTGAATCGACAAGGATCAAGGTCACCACCTCTCAACCAGGTGATGTTGGCCATCTTCCGGTTGGCGGAAAAGAAGAAGTGGTACCTGTCGGCAGTTCACCTTCAAGAAATCCGCAATGTGACAGCGGACGCTCTATCCAGGTTCA
>NC_090756.1:61292994-61295494 GCF_036898095.1 Palaemon carinicauda
GCTTTAAAATTATGAAAAATTATTAAAATATAATGCAATAGAGATTATTAAACAGAGATACTTTTTCAGAGAGGAAAAGCAAGCAAAATAATTTCGCAAAAAGCTTAGGGTCAAAGACCAAAACAGCTTTTAGATGCAAAATTAAGTAAATTTAATAAAAACAATAATACAAAATTGAATAAAACTATTTTGACGTGATTCTGAAGCTTTCCGATTAGATCTTAGCAGGAGAATTGGAAGACCCAGGCCAACATGTCTGAGGATTGAGAACTTTGAAGTAGGAGAGGATGAATTGAGAAGTATTGATAGAGGCTCCAGATAGGGATTGCTAGCGAAATCTAACCGAGGCCCTTTGCGTCAATAGGCCTAAGAGATGATGATGATGAGGAGGATGATGATGAAGGTATTAAAGATTGTGATAACAAAACAATTTTATAAAGATATTAATATTTCTAGTTGGTAATGACTGACAAATTGGCATATTGATTTTGTTAATGATAGGTTAACAGAACTAATAATTATCCCCCAAAAACGAGATAATGAATTTATAACAAGCTGAACTATGCACTTCTTTTGATTGCTTATTAAATATTATTTTAACGTTGCAAAATATTACTAGAATTTTTAATATCATGTCTAATAAAAATTAATGAGCTTGAAAGTCCAAAGTTTGCATTCAATAAATATAATGAGTTTTGCGGATCAAATCACGTGCCGTATAATTAACATGATATTAATAATACAACTTATTTGTTTTTTTCTGTAATCGAGATTATCAAATGGATATAAATGAGAATTGAATTCATATCCAAACTAATACAAGCTGTAGTTTCTATTACAAGAAATACTGATAATCATTGCTGAATTTAATTATTTTGTTCATTAATAAGATATGATAACATATTTAACTTCCATGTTCCACAAATGTATTGTGGTATTACAGGTTTTAAATGTCGAAGCAAAAATATTTGTACAAAACTATGAGAAAAAAAAAATTATGTCAACATTTTGAAAATATCCTCTGCATATTATCATGTCTGTGATTTCTTCCAAAAAAAGAAATGTAGTTTGGAGGAATAGTTAAAAATGCTTAACGAATAATAAAAGAATTTATCGCTTGAAAATTCCAAACGGCTTTAAGCAACAACATCTATCATTGGTCAATGCAGTTATAAATGTGTTGAGGTGTGAGGAATTTAATCGATTAGAAAAGAAAGAATATTTATTGCTCTGTTTTCCCCAACAACACTGATATGATAAAGATGGGTGAAGAGATTTGTAGGAATTAAAGCAAATTGGAAAAAAAAAGTATGATTCTATGAATTGGATGGGGATTGTCGCAAGGTTGTTGATAGGTACTGATAAACCTGTCTATACCCAAAAATATTCTTAGTTCGTTAATTCATCGTCTTCTGTTCCTTCCAATGCTTCCTTTGCAATATGTAGTGCATATTTAAGGTTTGAGAGAGCAAGTAAACCAATGTTAGTGTTAAGAGTATATGGAAAGTCAAAATTCTAATGGAAAAATGTGAAATGGACCATTTGAAAAACTTTTTCAAGTAAACCAGTATATGGTAAGATTATCAAATGGATATAAATGAGAATTGAATTCATATCCAAACTAATACAAGCTGTAGTTTCTATTACAAGAAATACTGATAATCATTGCTAAATTTAATTATTTTGTTCATTAATAAGATATGATAACATATTTAACTTCCATGTTCCACAAATGTATTGTGGTATTACAGGTTGTAAATGTCGAAGCAAAAATATTTGTACAAAACTATAAGAAAAAAAAAAAATTTATGTCAACATTTTGAAAATATCCTCTGCATATTATCATGTCTGTGATTTCTTCCAAAAAAAGAAATGTGGTTTGGAGGAATAGTTAAAAATGCTTAACGAATAATAAAAGAATTTATCGCTTGAAAATTCCAAACGGCTTTAAGCAACAACATCTATCATTGGTCAATGCAGTTATAAATGTGTTGAGGTGTGAGGAATTTAATCGATTAGAAAAGAAAGAATATTTATTGCTCTGTTTTCCCCAACAACACTGATATGATAAAGATGGGTGAAGAGATTTGTAGGAATTAAAGCAAATTGGAAAAAAAAAGTATGATTCTATGAATTGGATGGGGATTGTCGCAAGGTTGTTGATAGGTACTGATAAACCTGTCTATACCCAAAAATATTCTTAGTTCGTTAATTCATCGTCTTCTGTTCCTTCCAATGCTTCCTTTGCAATCTGTAGTGCATATTTAAGGTTTGAGAGAGCAAGTAAACCAATGTTAGTGTTAAGAGTATATGGAAAGTCAAAATTCTAATGGAAAAATGTGAAATGGACCATTTGAAAAACTTTTTCAAGTAAACCAGTATATGGTAACTAATCGAATCTTGGCTCTAATATAGTTCAAGTTTTAATATGAATATTCAGCCACAAGATTAAGTTACGGGGGCATGTCAAATAGGCTAATTTATATATTTTCTTTTCTGA
>NC_090756.1:61300494-61307994 GCF_036898095.1 Palaemon carinicauda
CTTGCAGAATCACATGGGCCCCAGAAAAGGCTCAATGTGAAAGACCTTCCCTTGTGCTCAGATGCTAAACCATGGAGGTATGCTGAGCACATGCCGATGACGACTGGAAAGATCGTCATCTCGGATAAGTTGGGCTCAGTTCCCCTAGAGGAGGTGGAATTCTGGCCCAGCAAGGCATCATATCCGGACTGTTATGTCCGGCTGAGGAAGGAACCAGCTTCAAAGGAGGAGACAGAGCCGAAGGAGGTCATAGTGATGGACCATACTAAGGCTCAAGCTCTGCTTTCATCCTCGTTGAAAGAGAGGGGCTTTTCTAACTCAAAGGTAGCTGCATTGAGCAAGAAGCTCCCTTCCTTTGTGTCCTCTCCTGCTAGAGCCTTCCCCTTTTTACAGAAAGGGTTTGCGGCCGTACTAAAAGCAGTCGAGGCCGGCAAGCCTTGCCCCTCCCTGGAGGAGTGTAAACCCTTGTCGCTGGCCCTGCCTATGGACCACAAAGACTGGAAGGACGTTCATCTTGCGTTCTCAGTTGGGAAGTTGGAGGCTGATATCGCTGGATGTCAGTTCGGCGAGGACCTCCCTAAGCTGTCTGACTTTCTCTTGCAGAGAGAGTTCGAGACAAAAGAAAGATTGGCTGCCTCAATGTCTCTTCAGACTACTCTTGAGACGATGGCAAGTGACCCCAAGGTCCATGAAATGTTCATGGTGGTGGCCAAGACTCATCTGGCCACAGTGACGAAGGACCTTTATGGCTTCGTCAAGGCGAGGAGAGCTTGTAGGGAGTTCGTGTTCACCTCGGCTACGGTGAGGCACGAGCCAAGGAAACTAATCTCCTCCAACATTTGGGGCAAAGACCTTTTCCCTACCGATTTGGTCAAAGAAGTAGTTGATAAGACCGCCTTGGAGAATAGAAACCTTCTCCAGAAGTGGGGCCTGGCTATCAAAAGAAAGTCTTCCCCGGATGAGGGTCCTCAACCAAAGAGGAAGACTATGAGGACTAGGCTACCGTCTCAGCCAGCCAAGCCTTTTAGACAGCAACAGCAACTGCAATTGCCAATGCCTCCAGTGCCCCAGATCGTGGCACAAACCCCGACCACTTTTCAGTGGGTACCCCAGGCCATGTCGACACAGTCCACGGCATTCACCCCATCGTTCGAAGGGCAGTCTACTTCCTTTCGAGCAAAGCCTAGAGGAGCAGCCAGAGGCTCGTCTAGGCGCCCCTCAAGGGGAAGGGGATTCAGGGGTGGTCGTGGTCAGGGAGGCGAGACCTCAGAACGGCAGTCCAAGTGGGATGATACCGGTAGGAGGGAGACCTCTGGAATTTCGGGATCGGTGGACCTTCGATCCCTGGGCCCACAGCCTACTCAAGAATGGACTGGGCTGGAGCTGGTACAGCACTCCACCCCCGTGCCTTCGGTTTTTCCAACACTCCACCCCCGTTCTGGAGGAGTACGTTCAAGAACTGTTGGAGAAAAATGTGATCCGAAAGGTGAAGTCTATCAAATTCCAAGGGAGGCTGTTTTGTGTCCCCAAGAAAGACTCGGAAAAGCTCAGAGTCATTCTGGACTTGTCGCCACTCAACAAGTTCATAGTGAATTGCAAATTCAAGATGCTAACACTGAAACACATAAGGACCTTACTGCCCAAGAGGGCATATTCCGTCTCTATAGACTTGTCAGATGCCTATTGGCACATTCCAATCAACCGTCGACTCTCCCCCTACCTAGGGTTCAGGATACAACGAAGACTATACGCCTTCAGAGCCATGCCATTCGGGCTAAACATAGCCCCAAGGATTTTTACGAAGCTTGCGAGCGTAGCTCTCAAACAATTACGCCTAAAGGGAATTCAGGTAGTAGCCTACCTGGACGACTGGTTGGTGTGGGCACCATCCGAGACAGAATGCTTGGAAGCTTCCAGTCAAGTGATCCAGTTCCTAGAGTACCTAGGTTTCAAGATCAACAGAAAAAAAGTCTCGACTTTCTCCATCTCAAAAGTTCCAGTGGCTGGGAATCCACTGGGGCCTTTTGTCACACCGTTTCTCCATCCCGGCGAAAAAAAGGAAGGAGATAGCGGGTTCTGTCAAGAGACTTCTAGATTCCGAAAGGATATCAAGACGCGAACAGGAGAGGGTACTGGGCTCTCTCCAGTTTGCTTCGGTGACAGACCCAGTGCTAAGAGCACAGCTAAAGGATGCAACCGGAGTTTGGAGAAGTTATGCATCAAACGCGCGAAGAGATCTGAGAAGACCAGTTCCGCTTCGGCTACGTACTCTTCTCAGGCCTTGGTCCCAAGCCAGACATCTAAAGAAGTCGGTTCTTCTTCAGCCACCTCCCCCGTCGGTGACGATTCACTCAGACGCCTCGAAGGAGGGATGGGGAGGTCACTCTCATCGGAAAAAAGTCCAGGGGACTTGGTCCAAGCTATTCAAGACCTTTCACATAAACTTTCTAGAAGCTATGGTAGTGCTCCTTACCTTAAAGAAAGTTTCCCCGCGTCACTCGACCCACATAAGGTTGGTGATGGACAGCGAGGTAGTTGTGAGATGCTTGAATCGACAAGGATCGAGGTCACCACCTCTCAACCTGGTGATGTTGGCCATCTTCCGATTGGCGGAAAAGAAGAAGTGGTACATGTCGACAGTTCACCTTCAAGGAGTCGGCAATGTAACAGCGGACGCTCTATCCAGGTTCACACCGATAGAGTCGGAATGGTCCTTAGACGCAGGATCATTCTCCTTCATTCTGAATCAAGTCCCAGAACTGCAGATAGACCTCTTTGCGACGAAAGACAACAAGAAGTTGCCCCTGTACGTGTCCCCGTACGAGGAGCCCTTAGCAGAAGCAGTGGACGCGATGTCCCTCGACTGGAACAGATGGTCCAGGATTTATCTGTTTCCTCCTCACAACCTTCTGTTGAGGGTCCTCAACAAACTGAGATCCTTCAAGGGGGTAGCGGCAATAGTGGCCCACAAGTGGCCGAACAGCGTGTGGTTCCCCCTGGCATTGGAACTACAGCTGAAGTTTGTACCGCTACCAGATCCAGTTCTGACCCAGCGAGTCCAGAAGTCGACTGTCTGCGCTTCATTACAGAAAACCCGGACCCTGCAGCTCATGATTTTCTCTCCCTAGCGGTGAGAAAGCGTTTCGGGATTTCGAAAGCCAGCATAGACTTCCTAGAGGAATATAAGTGCAAATCTACTAGAAGGCAATATGAGTCATCTTGGAGAAAATGGGTGGCCTTTGTCAAGGTGAAGAATCCGCAGGAGATCTCGACAGACTTCTGCTTATCTTTCTTCATCCACCTCCATGGTCAAGGATTGGCAGCTAACACGATTTCAGCGTGTAAGTCTGCTTTGACAAGACCCATTCTATATGCCTTCCAGGTCGACCTAGGTAATGAGATCTTTAATAAAGTTCCGAAAGCCTGCGCTAGGCTCAGACCTTCAGCACCTCCAAAGGCCATTTCATGGTCTTTAGACAAAGTTCTTCATTTCGCTTCTCAGTTGAGCAATGAAGAGTGTGCGTTAAAGGATTTGACACAAAAAGTTATTTTCCTATTTGCACTCGCGTCCGGGGCCAGGGTTAGTGAGATTTTAGCCCTCTCGAGAGAGGCAGGTCGTGTTCAGTTCCTGGATGGGGGAGAACTGAACCTGTTTCCGGATCCTACGTTTCTCGCCAAGAATGAGTTACCCACTAACAGGTGGGGTCCCTGGAGAATCTGCCCTCTGAAAGAAGATGCATCTCTATGTCCAGTAGAATGCCTAAAGGTCTATCTTCATAGAACTTCAGACTTCAAGGGTGGTCAACTATTCAGGGGAGGAACATCAGGCTCAAATTTATCTCTGAATCAACTCAGAGTGAAAATCACATATTTTATGCGCAGAGCGGATCCTGACAGTACACCCGCAGGTCGGGATCCGAGGAAAGTTGCCTCATCCTTAAATTTCTTTAATTGTATGGATTTTGAACATCTCCGTTCATACACTGGCTGGAAGTCTTCCAGAGTGTTCTTTCGCCACTATGCGAAGCAAGTAGAGGAACTAAAGAGATCTGTGGTAGCAGTGGGTCGCGTCGTTAACCCTACTGTTTAACTCTGCGAGGAACAGTGGTTTTAATTGTGACGATTAATTCCAGGGTGAGTGTGTAGTTACATACTGTACTACAAACTAAGTGAGGGCACTGAGTTGCCCATGTAGACTGTTCCATTTCCAAAGGTGAACGTAGCATAAGTGCAGACATGTGTGCCAAGCGTTTCTAACGCTAATGTCATTGATTTGTAATACAGACTTTTATGACTTTGATACCTCGGTATCTTGAAAGTGGCATTTAATGTTTTTTCTTTCAGATAAACAAGTTCTGTTTACTATCATACTTATGCTTAAAGTTTTGAGTTATCCTCTTCTTATATATATATATATATATATATATATATATATATATATATATATATATATATATATATATATATATATATATATATATATATATATATATATATATATATATATATATATATATATATATATATATATATATATATATATATGTGGTTAACCTGTCTGTTTATTGTCTGTCAATGAACTTGTTCTTGAGAACCTTGCGTCTCCTTCACCTGTGTCAATTTATTGGTATAATTGAGCATTCATTCTATGTACCGTATCTGGGATAATTCTAATAGAATTGTTCCTTTATGCAAGCTATGTTGCATTGGTTTATGCTTTCCCTTAACGGGAGGACTCCGTCCCATAAGGGGACGATGGCGGTTTTACCAGTTTCCTCCTATGCGGATATAAACCTTTGTCCAATACAAGTATTGTGCGGAGAACCGGTCGATATTTCATATTGACGCAGTGGTTCTTTACAAACTATGCTTTACTTAATATAGGGGGAGACCACTATATTAGCTTGCCTGGAATTCATACATAGGTATATGTACTCTTCGAGACTTTTCCAGAGTCTAGTAGGACTCTTCCCTGTAGGGGGCAGGAAGCTCTAACATGGTTTATAGTTAGTTGAAAAGATGTATAACGGTAACATCTTAGGTCTCTAGGTCTAGTCGACCGGGAAAAATTACCTCCGGGGAGTACGGCACGTTCTGAGAATCCACAGATACAGTAATGCTCTGGTATACTTCCATCAGGACGACATGGCTTGACCCCAAAAAACGGATTTTGAGCGAAGCGAAAAATCTATTTTTGGGTGAGATGGCCATGTCGTCCTGATGGACCCGCCCTTCCCTTTCTAGGAAAGGGCTGTAGGACCCCTCCCTACATACAGTATCTGTAGCACCTCGTGTACGCTACAAGGAATACAGATGGCGCCAGGATTGGCGCCAGGCACGCTCACGAAACGGGAGATAGGGAGCCTTGGGAGCGGCTCCCCCTTTTTCTTTCACGATTTCGTTTCTTGCCAATTGACCCCTGCGATACGTAATCTCTGTTCGGGGTGCAGATTGCCATGTGGCGTGTCAAGAATACGTCCTTTGATATGTCGCGATATCCCTTTGACGAGGGATATTCGCTCCAGGAGTTAGAATTCAGGTACCTTAAGGTAAATTCTCTGGGAATATCGCCGTAGTTGTAATATACCCTAGGAAGCTACCCAATAGGAACTTCCATCAGGACGACATGGCCATCTCACCCAAAAATAGATTTTTCGCTTCGCTCAAAATCCGTTATATATATATATATATATATATATATATATATATATATATATATATATATATATATATATATATATATATATATCTATATTTGTATATATATATATATATATATATATATATATATATATATATATATATATATATATATATATATATATATATATTATGTATATATATATATATATATATATATATATATATATATATATATATATATATATATATATATATATATATATATATATATATATATATATATATATATATATATATATACTACTTATACTGTGTGTGTCCGTGTAAACATTAGAAATGAATGAAATAAACAATTTGTTCTTTCTATCAATTCTTTTCCTCGAAGACTGCCCAGTGTTGTTTTCTGTTTGGTTTCGTCATACATTTATTATTTTAAAGATAAACTCCTAAAAGTTAGCATTAATTTGTTCTCATTATATTGTGGTAATAATGCCTACCATAAAACATCATTCCCAATTAAAATATCAATCATTAAACATTTCATATCCAAGTTATACTGGGGTTCGATTCCCGCTCAAGCTTCAAAGTTCCTTTACTGTCTGCAACCTCACCATCCTTGTGAAATAAGGATGAGGGTTTTGGGGAGCCTCTAGGTTTACCTGAAGAGTCATCTGTAGTTATTGTTAGGCCCTCCTAGTTCCCAGCTTGGACGGTGATGGAAGTGTTCAGACACAAGGCCATTTTCCTGCTTGATAAGACAATGGCACTACCCATTTCCTATGCCATTCATGTGTGGCCTTTAAAGCCTTTAGCAAAGTCTCACAGATTTTCTTCTGAGCATGAATATCAACATTATCTTTATCTTTTCCCTCCGAAAGGAAACTATTATATCTTTTTAGTGACCTTTGGAATTAAAGATCCTCCCATTGTGAAAGTCTTTTCGGATCTTCCTTTAAGAAGTGTCCTCGGAAAAAGAGGGAATTTTAAGACCTCGAAAAGATATTTTACTTTTCAGAAAGATTAAGTGATCGTGAAAGATCACAAAGGGCCTGTAGGCCTATCTCAAGGGAAATAAGTGGAAGGAGATTTTTTTTCTCTCACTAAGGTTATAATATTGGGTTTTATATGATGGGTTTAACGAACGTTAAAAAAAATTCAATTAAAGAACAATAATATGAGTAATGATAGTAAAATAGACAACATTTACCTTTTTTGCATGCTTATCTACGATCTAACATTACCTAATTGCATATATTAATTTATATATATATATATATATATATATATATATATATATATATATATATATATATGTATATGTATATATATATATATATATATATATATATATATATATATATATATATATATATATGTATATGTATATATACGTATATATATATATATATATATATATATATATATATATATATATATATATATATATATATATATATATATATATATATATATCACTAACACTCGTGATTTTCATCAATGTAAATATCACCCACGAATGGCTTTTAAAACCTTATTCTATCTTTTGGATATATATTCATCATAAAATAACCACGTGTTACAAACTCACAATTCAGCTATCATGGCAAAGATGACTTTATTTCAAGTCTGTGAACAGATTCCTAAATTTGACAGGAATATTTGCGGGATTTGTCATAAACTTAAATCTCTCTTGATGCCTCAGCTGGTAGAGTCCTCGCAGCCATGGTTTCCGGCCGAATAGGTAGGGGTTCGAATCTCTACCTGGCCAAAAGCTGCATCCATAAAATTAATTCGAAGTGGATATATATTCGCAAGATGGAATTCCGTAGTAAATGTCATTCGTGGGTGATATATATA
>NC_090756.1:61329875-61332375 GCF_036898095.1 Palaemon carinicauda
CTATTCTTAGAGAAAGTTACTAGGTGGATTAACATCATAATTACGACTAAATCCTTAAGGTTTACTTTTTTCCTATTACTTTACAGAAAAATATAAACCAAAATATATCTTAAGTCTTGAGTAGATCCATATCGTCTGTACCATAGCCTTCAACTATCTTGGGGAAGAGTTAATTTGCTTACTTGGCTATTTTCCCCGTCGGGGCAACTGGGCTTATTGTATCTTGCTTTCCCAACTAGGACTTAACTAAACTAATAATAATAATAATAATAATAATAATAATAATAATAATAATAATAATAATAATAATATAATAATAATAATAATAATAATAATAATAATAATAATAATAATAATAATAATAATAAAAATGATAGTAATACAACTACTACTAATACTACTACAATTAATAATAATAATAATAATAATAATAATAATAATAATAATAGTAATAATAATAATAATAATAATAATAATAATAATGCAAGAGTTGGCACCTCGAAGAAAGTATTATATTTTCATATCCAACATTTAATTCTGTTCCAAAATAAGCAAATGCCTCCTGGAAAAGGGGACCCAGAAGAGTCATATTTCCTTTTATTATTCCAAAGTGATCCAGGAGGGAAAGATTATGGTAAAAGCCAAGGAGTTTATTATTGAAAAAAATATCATTGGCTTCCAAAGACTTGATAAAGTTCAAATGGTTGGATTATTTATTCAATTTTCTTTTTAGATTCCTTGAAAAGAAAAATACTACCGTTTTAGTCCACTTACAATAAAAGGACCTCAGATATATCCTTATTCATACCTATGGTTTGGCTAGTTTTCATCATCACGCTGGTTAGTACGTATTGGTGATGGTGGGAGACTTTTTTCTGATCGCTCACGATAAACTGACTTAGTGTGTGTGTGGCTATTTTCTTGCTTATTCTAAATGCGAATAGATTATCCTAAATTATAGTTCTAACGTAAAAAAAGGGGTTAGCCTACTTATTCTTAATAATTATAAAAAATATAATATGAAAACAAAATAACAGCATAATAAGGATGGTAATATGTACTTTATATTTCATAATTAATGATGGTTAGGACCTTAATAATGTGATAGTAAGAATGTATATAGGTTTGTAGGCTGCTTTAACATTATGAAAATTATGAGAATATAATGCTATAGAGATTGTAAAATAGGGATAATTTTTCAGAGAGGAAAAGCAAGCAAAATAATCTTGCAAAAAGCTTAGGGTTGATCAAAGACTAAAACAGCTTTTAGATGCAAAATTAAGTAAATTTAAGAAAAACAATAATACAAAATTTAATAAAACTATTTTGACGAGATTCTGAAGCTTTCCGATCAGATCTTAGAAGGAGAGTTGGAGGACCCAGGCCAACATGTCTGAGGATTGAGAACTTTGAAGTAGGAGAGGATGAATTGAGAAGTATTGATAGAGGCTCCAGATAGGGATGACTAGCAAAATCAAACCGAGGCCCTTTGCGTCCAATAGGGCTAGGAGGAGATGATGATGAGGAGGAGGATGATGATGAAGGGATTCAAGATTGTGATAACAAAACAATTTTATAAAGATATTATTATTTCTAGTGGTAATGACTTGACAAATTGGCATATTGATTTTGTTAATGATAGGTTAACAGAATTTATAATTACCCCCCAAAAACGAGATAATGAATTCATAACAAGCTGAACTATGCACTTCTTTTGATTGCTTATTTAGAAAAAAATATTAAATATCATTTTAACGTTGCAAAATATTACTAGAATTTGTAATATTATGTCTAATAAAAATTAATGAGCTGGAAAGTCCAAAGTTTGGTGTCAATAAATATAATGAGTTTTGCGGATCAAATCACGTGCCGTATAATTAACATGATATTAATAATACAACTATTTGTTTTATTCTGTAATCGATATTATCAAATGGATATAATTGAGAATTGAATTTATATCCAAACTAATACAAGCTGTAGTTACTATTACAAGAAATACTGATAATCATTATTAAATTAAATTATTTTGTTCATTAATAAGATATAATAATATATTTAACTTCCAGGTTCCACAAATATGTTGTGGTATTATAGGTTTTAAATGTCGAAGCAAAAATATTTAAAGAAAACTATGAGAAAAAAATTGTTTTATGTCAACATTTCGAAAATATCCTCTGCATATTATCATGTCTGTGATTTCTTCCAGAAAAAGAAATGTGGTTTGGAGGAATAGTTAAAAATGCTTAACGAATAATAAAAAAATTCATCGCTTGAAAATTCCAAACGGCTTTAAGCAACAACATCTATCATTGGTCAATGCAGTAATAAATGTATTGAGGTGTGAGGAATTTAATCGATTATAAAAGAAAGAATATTTATTGCTCTGTTTTCATAACAACACTGAAATGATAAAGATGGGTGAAGAGATTTGTAGGAATTAAAGCGAATTGGAAAAAAATATGATACCATGAATTGGATGGGAATTGTCGCAAGGTAG
>NC_090756.1:61339875-61342375 GCF_036898095.1 Palaemon carinicauda
ATCTTCTTATCTACATTTTACAAAATATTTTATACTCTATTAAGACGAAGGTTACAAATGGTCAGTGACAATCATCACATTATCCTCTTTAACAAACTAAAAATAATTCTCTAGAATTTGCATATTGTACAGGCGTCTTTTTTCAGTTCCAGTTTTATCAGAATTGATGCTCGCCAAAACGTCAGCCGGGCAAGCCCAACACACCTACAGTGGTGCTCAACCACAGAAGTGGCAACCCCAATAAACAGCTTAGACTCATGGTCCCCGGTTGGGATCGATATGCTGTCATGTGAATGCTAGGCGACAGTTGGCCAGATCTATAAGACTCAAGCTTGACTCATTGTGCTAGTGAATATCCTACTTACAATAATGATATACTCAAGTAAGACATACCACAAAGACAGCGGTCATACTTTCCTCTTAGTAGGGGTAGAAGAGACTCTTTAGCTTTGGTAAACAGATCTACTAGGAGAATGACACTCTAGTCTTGGGTAGTGCCATAGCCTCTGTACCATGGTCTTCCACTGTCTTGGGTTACACTTTTTTTTGCTTGAGGGTACACTCAGGCACACATTTCCATTTGTTTTCTTATTTGCTTTTCTCACTGGGCTATTTTCCCTGTTGGAACCCTTGCGTTGATAGCATTTTGCTTATCCAATTACGTATATAGCTTTATAAGAAATAATCATTTTGTGATTATACTTTGTTTTACGCACAGAAATATATAGAAAAAAAAAATAATTATTCGTTCAGGTTACGGTAAAATTATGAGCCATTTTTTTCCTGGCAGTGTTGAAGATGTTCCTTCTTGAAGAAAACGAGACACTTCTTGAAAATTGTGTCTCTTCTACCTTTTATTGTTGTGACACATGCTTCGTGTCTTGTTTCCTCGTTCCGTCTTTTGACTATTCCATTATGTTTTTTTTATTTATATCTTTCCTCGTTTAGCGTTTCTTTCTTGGTTTTCGTAAGGTGTTTTGGGAGGTTGTCGTACACATGCAACAGAAATTACAAAAAATACAGAAATTTCTCCTTCACTGCAGGAAAAAAAGGCCTTAGGTATGCCCTTGTCTAATTCTGGGTTATGGTCAGTTTACGCTATCACACTGGTTACTGCGGATATGTGATGGTAGGAGTTTTTTGCTAGATTGCTCACAGTAAACGAACCTAGTATGGGTGGCCCTGAATAGTAGAGCTTTCCTAATCATAGCGATACGCAAACTCTTTCACCACGTTAAGTATCCCCACTTTGAAAGGGATTTATATATATATATATATATATATATATATATATATATATATATATATATATATATATATATATATATATATATATATTTATATATATATATGAAGTTGAATCCTAACAAAACTCAAATAATGATTGTAAGTAGGTCAAGGACGGTAGCTCTTCAACATGCGGATCTCAGTATTGATGATATTATATATATATATATATATATATATATATATATATATATATATATATATATATATATATATATATATATATATATATATATATATATATATATATATATGTATGTATATATATATATATATATATATATATATATATATATATATATATATATATATATATATATATATATATATAATCTATATACAGTATATGAGTATATATCACAAGCACAAGAGATTTCAATCAATGTAAATATCATACACGAATGTCATTTAAAACCGAATTCTATCTTGGTAATATATATCCATTTGGAATTCATTTTATGGTAACAGCATTTGGACGGGTGGGGATTCGAACCCTCACCTGTTCGGCTGGAAACCATGCCTACAGTGACTCTACCGATTGAGCTATCAAGAGATTGAACCAAAAGTAATCTCACCGCAAATTATCTTTATGAATTTTTTACTCAACACAAATGCTTATAAACGACTGATTGAAAACAGTAATAAAAACTAGACTTGAACTTTTCAACCTATTTTGAGAAGGAAGTTAATCGCTTCTTTCACATTCAAATTCCTGTCGAGTTTGGAGAGAGAGAGAGAGAGAGAGAGAGAGAGAGAGAGAGAGAGAGAGAGAGAGAGAGAGAGAGAGAGAGCATCTAAATATATTACGCATATATGTAACAATTAGTCTGCACTTGTCTTCATCTGATCGAAGAAAATATCATATTAACTATCTAAGCTCTGATAAATCAAAAGAAATATACATTGCAAAAGCCAGCACTTTTGAGCATATTATGGCTTGCAAAAATTACTCCTCTATATTTGTAGAAAAGAAACCACCGAGGAAGTTAATTATCGCTTTAACGTTCAGTACTGCTAATAAAAGTCTGGATTTAGAACCTCTTCACTACTGACCCTCTTGTTTTAACCTGACCCTTTGGTTATAACGATCTTCCAGAAGAGATTGTTATTACCTGATTAATAACGTGAATTACGTACTAGTTTTTATGATTTTTTTTTTTTTTTTTTGGATAATTAAAACCAATGAATATTTTTCAAGTCATCGGGGTTATTT
>NC_090756.1:61352375-61368436 GCF_036898095.1 Palaemon carinicauda
AGTGAACAGTACTTTAAATACCCAACCGGTAAACTTCCTAATACATGTCATTATGTTACATGACAATATATATTTATATATATATATATATATATATATATATATATATATATATATATATATATATATATATATATATATATACTGTATATATATATATATATATATATATATATATATATATATATATTTATACTTATATATATATATATATATATATATATATATATATATATATATATATATATATATATATATATATATACATATATATATATATATATATATATATATATATATATATATATATATATATATATATATATATATATATATATATATATATATATATATATATATATATATATATATATATATACTGTATATATACTGTATATATATATATATATATATATATATATATATATATATATATATATATATATATATATATATATATATATATATATATATATATATATATTTATACTTATATATATATATATATATATATATATATATATATATATATATATATATATATATATATATATATATATATATATATATATATATATATATATTGGCATCTAATATGAACTTCCAATTTTCTAATCTCAAAAATAATTTTTACAATTTACTTTATACTGGACAAGAAATATTTTTAATTTTTTTTTTTTGAAGTGAATATATATGTTTTACAGTTATTTATACAGTAAAGTGATTAGTAAAACTCCAGAATTTTGACCTAAATAACATATATGTACCTCGAGAAATAAGATACTCGAAATTCTATTTCATTCAAAGAGTAATAAATTGAACGAACCAAATAAATATTCCTGCTGCAGGTAAATACCTTAGCATATCTCCTTCCCACTCGGCGGGAAAAGAGAGAGAGAGAGAGAGAGAGAGAGAGAGAGAGAGAGAGAGAGAGAGAGAGAGAGAGAGAGAGAGAGAGAGAGAGAGAGAGAGAGAAAGGGGATGAGAGGGGAATTGGTGTGGTTTCAACGTGGGACAACAAATGAGTTTTAAAGGGAAAATACCCTCTCTTAACCTCCAAAATACTAGGAAGTTTATGAGTTATTTGAACATGATAAGAACAGTGATGAGATCTTTTGATATTTTTTGGGGATAGATGTAGTTAGGATGTGACCCTGATATATATATATATATATATATATATATATATATATATATATATATATATATATATATATATATATATATATATATATATATATATATATATATATATATATATATGTATATATATATATATATATATATATATATATATATATATATATATATATATATATATATATATATATATATATATATATATATATATATATATATATATCCAAATAAGCCATATATATTTTTGATACATTAATGTCTAGATTCTCTTAACGACCTCAGGATCAGAGCCCCAGGCGAAATCACACAAAGACAAGAGCTTGGCTCCGGCCGGGAATCGAACCCTGGTCGGCAAGCTTGTAGAGACAGTGACTAAGCCACTTGGCCACGAAGAAAGATAAAAGTCAATGACAATTCTTCTGTACTTATACCTGTCGAATTCAGGTATTTTGTACTTAAAATTGAAATCAACCCATCTTCACCATCGTAGCTATTTGGTAGTTTGTTACTTGGCATTCAATCAATGATAAATTTTGCACATTTTTACGTGTTTTTCATATTCAAATAAGCCATATATATTTTTGATACATTAATGTCTGGATTCTCTTAACGACCTCGGGATCAGAGCCCCAGGCGAAATCAGACAAAGACAAGAGCTTGGCTCCGGCCGGGAATCGAACCCTGGTCGGCAAGCTTGTATAGACAGTGACTAAGCCACTTGGCCACGAAGAAAGATAAAAGTCAATGACAATTCTTCTGTACTTATACCTGTCGAATTCAGGTATTTTGTACTTAAAATTGAAATCAACCCATCTTCACCATCGTAGCTATTTGGTAGTTTGTTACCTGGCATTCAATTAATGATAAATTTTGCACATTTTTACTTGTTTTTCATATTCAAATAAGCCATATATATTTTTGATACATTAATGTCTGGATTCTCTTAACGACCTCGGGATCAGAGCCCTAGGCGAAATCACACCAATACAAGAGCTTGGCTCCGGCCGGGAATCGAACCCTGGTCGGCAAGCTTGTATAGACAGTGACTAAGCCACTTGGCCACGAAGAAAGATAAAAGTCAATGACAATTCTTCTGTACTTATACCTGTCGAATTCAGGTATTTTGTACTTAGAATTGAAATCAACCCATCTTCACCATCGTAGCTAATTGGTAGTTTGTTACTTGGCATTCAATTAATGATAAATTTTGCACATTTTTAAGTGTTTTTCATATTCAAATAAGCCATATATATTTTTGATACATTAATGTCTGGATTCTCTTAACGACCTCGGGATCAGAGCCCCAGGCGAAATCACACAAAAATAAGAGCTTGGCTCCTGCCGGGAATCGAACCCTGGTCGGCAAGCTTGTATAGACAGTGACTAAGCCACTTGGCCACGAAGAAAGATAAAAGTCAATGACAATTCTTCTGTACTTATACCTGTCGAATTCAGGTATTTTGTACTTAGAATTGAAATCAACCCATCTTCACCATCGTAGCTAATTGGTAGATTGTTACTTGGCATTTAATTAATGATAAATTTTGCAAATTTTTACCTGTTTTTCATATTCAAACAAGCCATATATATTTTTGATACATTAATGTCTGGATTCTCTTAACGACCTCGGGATCAGAGCCCCAGGCAAAATCACACAAAGACAAGAGCTTGTCTCCGGCCGGGAAATCGAACCCTGGTCGGCAAGCTTTTATAGACAGTGACTAAGCCACTTGGCCACGAAGAAAGATGAAAGTCAGTGACAATTCTTCCGTACTTATACCTGTCGAATTCAGGTATTTTGTACTTAGAATTGAAATCAACCCATCTTCACCATCGTACCTAATTGGTAGTTTGTTACTTGGCATTCAATTAATGATAAATTTTGCACATTTTTACGTGTTTTTCATATTCAAATAAGTCATATATATTTTTGATACATTAATGTCTGGATTCTCTTAACGACCTCGGGATCAGAGCCCCAGGCGAAATCACACAAAGACAAGAGCTTGGCTCCGGCCGGGAATCGAACCCTGGTCGGCAAGCTTGTATAGACAGTGACTAAGCCACTTGGCCACGAAGAAAGATAAAAGTCAATGACAATTTTTCTGTACTTATACCTGTCGAATTCAGGTATTTTGTACTTAGAATTGAAATCAACCCATCTTCACCATCGTAGCTAATTGGTAGTTTGTTACTTGGCATTCAATTAATGATAAATTTTGCACATTTTTACGTGTTTCTCATATTCAAATAAGCCATATATATTTTTGATACATTAATGTCTGGATTCTCTTAACGACCTCGGGATTAGAGCCCCAGGCAAAATCACACAAAGACAAGAGCTTGGCTCCGGCCGGGAATCGAACCCTGGTCGGCAAGCTTGTATAGACAGTGACTAAGCCACTTGGCCACGAAAAAAGATAAAAGTCAATGACAATTCTTCTGTACTTATACCTGTCGAATTCAGGTATTTTGTACTTAGAATTGAAATCAACCCATCTTCACCATCGTAGCTAATTGGTAGTTTGTTACTTGGCATTCAATTAATGATAAATTTTGCACATTTTTACGTGTTTTTCATATTCAAATAAGCCATATATATTTTTGATACATTAATGTTTGGATTCTCTTAATGACCTCGGGATCAGAGCCCCAGGCGAAATCAGACAAAGACAAGAGCTTGGCTCCGGCTGGGAATCGAACCCTGGTCGGCAAGCTTGTATAGACAGTGACTAAGCCACTTGGCCACGAAGAAAGATAGAAGTCAATGACAATTCTTCTGTTCTTATACCTATTGAATTCAGGTATTTTGTACTTAGAATTGAAATCAACCCATCTTCACCATCGTAGCTAATTGGTAGTTTGTTACTTGGCACTCAATTAATGATAAATTTTGCACATTTTTACGTGTTTTTCATATTCAATTAAGTCATATATATTTTTGATACATTAATGTCTGGATTCTCTTAACGACCTTGGGATCAGAGCCCCAGGCGAAATCACACAAAGACAAGAGCTTGGCTCCGGCCGGGAATCGAACCCTGGTCGGCAAGCTTGTATAGACAGTGACTAAGCCACTTGGCCACGAAGAAAGATGAAAGTCAGTGACAATTCTTCCGTACTTATACCTGTCGAATTCAGGTATTTTGTACTTAGAATTGAAATCAACCCATCTTCACCATCGTACCTAATTGGTAGTTTGTTACTTGGCATTCAATTAATGATAAATTTTGCACATTTTTACGTGTTTTTCATATTCAAATAAGTCATATATATTTTTGATACATTAATGTCTGGATTCTCTTAACGACCTCGGGATCAGAGCCCCAGGCGAAATCACACAAAGACAAGAGCTTGGCTCCGGCCGGGAATCGAACCCTGGTCGGCAAGCTTGTATAGACAGTGACTAAGCCACTTGGCCACGAAGAAAGATAAAAGTCAATGACAATTTTTCTGTACTTATACCTGTCGAATTCAGGTATTTTGTACTTAGAATTGAAATCAACCCATCTTCACCATCGTAGCTAATTGGTAGTTTGTTACTTGGCATTCAATTAATGATAAATTTTGCACATTTTTACGTGTTTCTCATATTCAAATAAGCCATATATATTTTTGATACATTAATGTCTGGATTCTCTTAACGACCTCGGGATTAGAGCCCCAGGCAAAATCACACAAAGACAAGAGCTTGGCTCCGGCCGGGAATCGAACCCTGGTCGGCAAGCTTGTATAGACAGTGACTAAGCCACTTGGCCACGAAAAAAGATAAAAGTCAATGACAATTCTTCTGTACTTATACCTGTCGAATTCAGGTATTTTGTACTTAGAATTGAAATCAACCCATCTTCACCATCGTAGCTAATTGGTAGTTTGTTACTTGGCATTCAATTAATGATAAATTTTGCACATTTTTACGTGTTTTTCATATTCAAATAAGCCATATATATTTTTGATACATTAATGTTTGGATTCTCTTAATGACCTCGGGATCAGAGCCCCAGGCGAAATCAGACAAAGACAAGAGCTTGGCTCCGGCTGGGAATCGAACCCTGGTCGGCAAGCTTGTATAGACAGTGACTAAGCCACTTGGCCACGAAGAAAGATAGAAGTCAATGACAATTCTTCTGTTCTTATACCTATTGAATTCAGGTATTTTGTACTTAGAATTGAAATCAACCCATCTTCACCATCGTAGCTAATTGGTAGTTTGTTACTTGGCACTCAATTAATGATAAATTTTGCACATTTTTACGTGTTTTTCATATTCAATTAAGTCATATATATTTTTGATACATTAATGTCTGGATTCTCTTAACGACCTTGGGATCAGAGCCCCAGGCGAAATCACACAAAGACAAGAGCTTGGCTCCGGCCGGGAATCGAACCCTGGTCGGCAAGCTTGTATAGACAGTGACTAAGCCACTTGGCCACGAAGAAAGATAAAAGTCAATGACAATTCTTCTGTACTTATACCTGTCGAATTCAGGTATTTTGTACTTAGAATTGAAATCAACCCATCTTCACCATCGTAGCTAATTGGTAGTTTGTTACTTGGCATTCAATTAATGATAAATTTTGCACATTTTTACGTGTTTTTCATATTCAAATAAGCCATATATATTTTTGATACATTAATGTCTGGATTCTCTTAACGACCTCGGGATCAGAGCCCCAGGCGAAATCACACAAAGACAAGAGCTTGGCTCCGGTCGGGAATCGAACCCTGGTCGGCAAGCTTGTATAGACAGTGACTAAGCCACTTGGCCACGAAGAAAGATAAAAGTCAATGACAATTCTTCTGTACTTATACCTGTCGAATTAAGGTATTTTGTACTTAGAATTGAAATCAACCCTTCTTCACCATCGTAGCTAATTGGTAGTTTGTTACTTGGCATTCAATTAATGATAAATTTTGCAAATTTTTACGTGTTTTTCATATTCAAATAAGCCATATATATTTTTGATACATTAATGTCAGGATTCTCTTAAGGACCTCGGGATTAGAGCCCCAGGCGAAATCACACAAAGACAAGAGCTTGGCTCCGGCCGGGAATCGAACCCTGGTCGGCAAGCTTGTATAGACAGTGACTAAGCCACTTGGCCACGAAGAAAGATGAAAGTCAATGACAATTCTTCTGTACTTATACCTGTCGAATTCCGGTATTTTGTACTTAGAATTGAAATCAACCCATCTTCACCATCGTAGCTAATTGGTAGTTTGTTACTTGGCATTCAATTAATGATAAATTTTGCAAATTTTTTACGTGTTTTTCATATTCAAATAAGCCATATATATTTTTGATACATTAATGTCTGGATTCTCTTAACGACCTCGGGATCAGAGCCCCAGGCGAAATCACACAAAGACAAGAGCTGGGCTCCGGCCAGGAATCGAACCCTGGTCGGCAAGCTTGTATAGACAGTGACTAAGCCACTTGGCCACGAAGAAAGATAAAAGTCAATGTCAATTCTTCTGTACTTATACCTGTCGAATTCAGGTATTTTGTACTTAGAATTGAAATCAACCCATCTTCACCATCGTAGCTAATTAGTACTTTGTTACATGGCATTCAATTAATGATAAATTTTGCACATTTTTACGTGTTTTTCATATTCAAATAAGCCATATATATTTTTGATACATTAATGTCTGGATTCTCTTAACGACCTCGGGATCAGAGCCCCAGGCGAAATCACACAAAGACAAGAGCTTGGCTCCGGCCGGGAATCGAACCCTGGTCGGCAAGCTTGTATAGACAGTGACTAAGTCACTTGGCCACGAAGAAAGATAAAAGTCAATGACAATTCTTCTGTACTTATACATGTCGAATTCAGGTATTTTGTACTTAGAATTGAAATCAACCCATCTTCACCATCGTAGTTAATTGGTACTTTGTTACTTGGCATTCAATTAATGATAAATTTTGCACATTTTTACGTGTTTTTCATATTCAATTAAGCCATATATATTTTTGATACATTAATGTCTGGATTTTCTTAACGACCTCGGGATCAGAGCCCCAGGCGAAATCACACAAAGACAAGAGCTTGGCTCCGGCCGGGAATCGAACCCTGGTCGGCAAGCTTGTATAGACAGTGACTAAGCCACTTGGCCACGAAGAAAGATAAAAGTCAATGACAATTCTTCTGTACTTATACCTGTCGAATTCAGGTATTTTGTACTTAGAATTGAAATCAACCCATCTTCACCATCGTAGCTAATTGGTAGTTTGTTACTTGGCATTCAATTAATGATAAATTTTGCACATTTTTACGTGTTTTTCATATTCAAATAAGCAATATATATTTTTGATACATTAATGTCTGGATTCTCTTAACGACCTCGGGATCAGAGCCCCAGGCGAAATCACACAAAGACAAGAGCTTGGCTCCGGCCGGGAATCGAACCCTGGTCGGCAAGCTTGTATAGACAGTGACTAAGTCACTTGGCCACGAAGAAAGATAAAAGTCAATGACAATTCTTCTGTACTTATACCTGTCGAATTCAGGTATTTTGTACTTAAAATTGAAATCAACCCATCTTCACCATCGTAGCTAATTGGTACTTTGTTACTTGGCATTCAATTAATGATAAATTTTGCACATTTTTACGTGTTTTTCATATTCAAATAAGCCATATATATTTTTGATACATTAATGTCTGGATTCTCTTAACGACCTCGGGATCAGAGCCCCAGGCGAAATCACACAAAGACAAGAGCTTGGCTCCGGCCGGGAATCGAACCCTGGTCGGCAAGCTTGTATAGACAGTGACTAAGCCACTTGGCCACGAAGAAAGATAAAAGTCAATGACAATTCTTCTGTACTTATACCTGTCGAATTCAGGTATTTTGTACTTAAAATTGAAATCAACCCATCTTCACCATCGTAGCTATTTGGTAGTTTGTTACCTGGCATTCAATTAATGATAAATTTTGCACATTTTTACTTGTTTTTCATATTCAAATAAGCCATATATATTTTTGATACATTAATGTCTGGATTCTCTTAACGACCTCGGGATCAGAGCCCTAGGCGAAATCACACAAATACAAGAGCTTGGCTCCGGCCGGGAATCGAACCCTGGTCGGCAAGCTTGTATAGACAGTGACTAAGCCACTTGGCCACGAAGAAAGATAAAAGTCAATGACAATTCTTCTGTACTTATACCTGTCGAATTCAGGTATTTTGTACTTAGAATTGAAATCAACCCATCTTCACCATCGTAGCTAATTGGTAGTTTGTTACTTGGCATTCAATTAATGATAAATTTTGCACATTTTTAAGTGTTTTTCATATTCAAATAAGCCATATATATTTTTGATACATTAATGTCTGGATTCTCTTAACGACCTCGGGATCAGAGCCCCAGGCGAAATCACACAAAAATAAGAGCTTGGCTCCTGCCGGGAATCGAACCCTGGTCGGCAAGCTTGTATAGACAGTGACTAAGCCACTTGGCCACGAAGAAAGATAAAAGTCAATGACAATTCTTCTGTACTTATACCTGTCGAATTCAGGTATTTTGTACTTAGAATTGAAATCAACCCATCTTCACCATCGTAGCTAATTGGTAGATTGTTACTTGGCATTTAATTAATGATAAATTTTGCAAATTTTTACCTGTTTTTCATATTCAAACAAGCCATATATATTTTTGATACATTAATGTCTGGATTCTCTTAACGACCTCGGGATCAGAGCCCCAGGCAAAATCACACAAAGACAAGAGCTTGTCTCCGGCCGGGAAATCGAACCCTGGTCGGCAAGCTTTTATAGACAGTGACTAAGCCACTTGGCCACGAAGAAAGATGAAAGTCAGTGACAATTCTTCCGTACTTATACCTGTCGAATTCAGGTATTTTGTACTTAGAATTGAAATCAACCCATCTTCACCATCGTACCTAATTGGTAGTTTGTTACTTGGCATTCAATTAATGATAAATTTTGCACATTTTTACGTGTTTTTCATATTCAAATAAGTCATATATATTTTTGATACATTAATGTCTGGATTCTCTTAACGACCTCGGGATCAGAGCCCCAGGCGAAATCACACAAAGACAAGAGCTTGGCTCCGGCCGGGAATCGAACCCTGGTCGGCAAGCTTGTATAGACAGTGACTAAGCCACTTGGCCACGAAGAAAGATAAAAGTCAATGACAATTTTTCTGTACTTATACCTGTCGAATTCAGGTATTTTGTACTTAGAATTGAAATCAACCCATCTTCACCATCGTAGCTAATTGGTAGTTTGTTACTTGGCATTCAATTAATGATAAATTTTGCACATTTTTACGTGTTTCTCATATTCAAATAAGCCATATATATTTTTGATACATTAATGTCTGGATTCTCTTAACGACCTCGGGATTAGAGCCCCAGGCGAAATCACACAAAGACAAGAGCTTGGCTCCGGCCGGGAATCGAACCCTGGTCGGCAAGCTTGTATAGACAGTGACTAAGCCACTTGGCCACGAAAAAAGATAAAAGTCAATGACAATTCTTCTGTACTTATACCTGTCGAATTCAGGTATTTTGTACTTAGAATTGAAATCAACCCATCTTCACCATCGTAGCTAATTGGTAGTTTGTTACTTGGCATTCAATTAATGATAAATTTTGCACATTTTTACGTGTTTTTCATATTCAAATAAGCCATATATATTTTTGATACATTAATGTTTGGATTCTCTTAATGACCTCGGGATCAGAGCCCCAGGCGAAATCAGACAAAGACAAGAGCTTGGCTCCGGCTGGGAATCGAACCCTGGTCGGCAAGCTTGTATAGACAGTGACTAAGCCACTTGGCCACGAAGAAAGATAGAAGTCAATGACAATTCTTCTGTACTTATACCTATTGAATTCAGGTATTTTGTACTTAGAATTGAAATCAACCCATCTTCACCATCGTAGCTAATTGGTAGTTTGTTACTTGGCACTCAATTAATGATAAATTTTGCACATTTTTACGTGTTTTTCATATTCAAATAAGTCATATATATTTTTGATACATTAATGTCTGGATTCTCTTAACGACCTTGGGATCAGAGCCCCAGGCGAAATCACACAAAGACAAGAGCTTGGCTCCGGCCGGGAATCGAACCCTGGTCGGCAAGCTTGTATAGACAGTGACTAAGTCACTTGGCCACGAAGAAAGATAAAAGTCAATGACAATTCTTCTGTACTTATACATGTCGAATTCAGGTATTTTGTACTTAGAATTGAAATTAACCCATCTTCACCATCGTAGTTAATTGGTACTTTGTTACTTGGCATTCAATTAATGATAAATTTTGCACATTTTTACGTGTTTTTCATATTCAATTAAGCCATATATATTTTTGATACATTAATGTCTGGATTTTCTTAACGACCTCGGGATCAGAGCCCCAGGCGAAATCACACAAAGACAAGAGCTTGGCTCCGGCCGGGAATCGAACCCTGGTCGGCAAGCTTGTATAGACAGTGACTAAGCCACTTGGCCACGAAGAAAGATAAAAGTCAATGACAATTCTTCTGTACTTATACCTGTCGAATTCAGGTATTTTGTACTTAGAATTGAAATCAACCCATCTTCACCATCGTAGCTAATTGGTAGTTTGTTACTTGGCATTCAATTAATGATAAATTTTGCACATTTTTACGTGTTTTTCATATTCAAATAAGCCATATATATTTTTGATACATTAATGTCTGGATTCTCTTAACGACCTCGGGATCAGAGCCCCAGGCGAAATCACACAAAGACAAGAGCTTGGCTCCGGTCGGGAATCGAACCCTGGTCGGCAAGCTTGTATAGACAGTGACTAAGCCACTTGGCCACGAAGAAAGATAAAAGTCAATGACAATTCTTCTGTACTTATACCTGTCGAATTAAGGTATTTTGTTCTTAGAATTGAAATCAACCCTTCTTCACCATCGTAGCTAATTGGTAGTTTGTTACTTGGCATTCAATTAATGATAAATTTTGCAAATTTTTACGTGTTTTTCATATTCAAATAAGCCATATATATTTTTGATACATTAATGTCAGGATTCTCTTAAGGACCTCGGGATTAGAGCCCCAGGCGAAATCACACAAAGACAAGAGCTTGGCTCCGGCCGGGAATCGAACCCTGGTCGGCTAGCTTGTATAGACAGTGACTAAGCCACTTGGCCACGAAGAAAGATGAAAGTCAATGACAATTCTTCTGTACTTATACCTGTCGAATTCCGGTATTTTGTACTTAGAATTGAAATCAACCCATCTTCACCATCGTAGCTAATTGGTAGTTTGTTACTTGGCATTCAATTAATGATAAATTTTGCAAATTTTTTACGTGTTTTTCATATTCAAATAAGCCATATATATTTTTGATACATTAATGTCTGGATTCTCTTAACGACCTCGGGATCAGAGCCCCAGGCGAAATCACACAAAGACAAGAGCTGGGCTCCGGCCAGGAATCGAACCCTGGTCGGCAAGCTTGTATAGACAGTGACTAAGCCACTTGGCCACGAAGAAAGATAAAAGTCAATGTCAATTCTTCTGTACTTATACCTGTCGAATTCAGGTATTTTGTACTTAGAATTGAAATCAACCTATCTTCACCATCGTAGCTAATTAGTACTTTGTTACATGGCATTCAATTAATGATAAATTTTGCACATTTTTACGTGTTTTTCATATTCAAATAAGCCATATATATTTTTGATACATTAATGTCTGGATTCTCTTAACGACCTCGGGATCAGAGCCCCAGGCGAAATCACACAAAGACAAGAGCTTGGCTCCGGCCGGGAATCGAACCCTGGTCGGCAAGCTTGTATAGACAGTGACTAAGTCACTTGGCCACGAAGAAAGATAAAAGTCAATGACAATTCTTCTGTACTTATACATGTCGAATTCAGGTATTTTGTACTTAGAATTGAAATCAACCCATCTTCACCATCGTAGTTAATTGGTACTTTGTTACTTGGCATTCAATTAATGATAAATTTTGCACATTTTTACGTGTTTTTCATATTCAATTAAGCCATATATATTTTTGATACATTAATGTCTGGATTTTCTTAACGACCTCGGGATCAGAGCCCCAGGCGAAATCACACAAAGACAAGAGCTTGGCTCCGGCCGGGAATCGAACCCTGGTCGGCAAGCTTGTATAGACAGTGACTAAGCCACTTGGCCACGAAGAAAGATAAAAGTCAATGACAACTCTTCTGTACTTATACCTGTCGAATTCAGGTATTTTGTACTTAGAATTGAAATCAACCCATCTTCACCATCGTAGCTAATTGGTAGTTTGTTACTTGGCATTCAATTAATGATAAATTTTGCACATTTTTACGTGTTTTTCATATTCAAATAAGCCATATATATTTTTGATACATTAATGTCTGGATTCTCTTAACGACCTCGGGATCAGAGCCCCAGGCGAAATCACACAAAGACAAGAGCTTGGCTCCGGTCGGGAATCGAACCCTGGTCGGCAAGCTTGTATAGACAGTGACTAAGCCACTTGGCCACGAAGAAAGATAAAAGTCAATGACAATTCTTCTGTACTTATACCTGTCGAATTAAGGTATTTTGTACTTAGAATTGAAATCAACCCTTCTTCACCATCGTAGCTAATTGGTAGTTTGTTACTTGGCATTCAATTAATGATAAATTTTGCAAATTTTTACGTGTTTTTCATATTCAAATAAGCCATATATATTTTTGATACATTAATGTCAGGATTCTCTTAAGGACCTCGGGATTAGAGCCCCAGGCGAAATCACACAAAGACAAGAGCTTGGCTCCGGCCGGGAATCGAACCCTGGTCGGCAAGCTTGTATAGACAGTGACTAAGCCACTTGGCCACGAAGAAAGATGAAAGTCAATGACAATTCTTCTGTACTTATACCTGTCGAATTCCGGTATTTTGTACTTAGAATTGAAATCAACCCATCTTCACCATCGTAGCTAATTGGTAGTTTGTTACTTGGCATTCAATTAATGATAAATTTTGCACATTTTTTACGTGTTTTTCATATTCAAATAAGCCATATATATTTTTGATACATTAATGTCTGGATTCTCTTAACGACCTCGGGATCAGAGCCCCAGGCGAAATCACACAAAGACAAGAGCTGGGCTCCGGCCAGGAATCGAACCCTGGTCGGCAAGCTTGTATAGACAGTGACTAAGCCACTTGGCCACGAAGAAAGATAAAAGTCAATGTCAATTCTTCTGTACTTATACCTGTCGAATTCAGGTATTTTGTACTTAGAATTGAAATCAACCCATCTTCACCATCGTAGCTAATTAGTACTTTGTTACATGGCATTCAATTAATGATAAATTTTGCACATTTTTACGTGTTTTTCATATTCAAATAAGCCATATATATTTTGATACATTAATGTCTGGATTCTCTTAACGACCTCGGGATCAGAGCCCCAGGCGAAATCACACAAAGACAAGAGCTTGGCTCCGGCCGGGAATCGAACCCTGGTCGGCAAGCTTGTATAGACAGTGACTAAGCCATTTGGCCACGAAGAAAGATAAAAGTCAATGACAATTCTTCTGTACTTATACATGTCGAATTAAGGTATTTTGTACTTAGAATTGAAATCAACCCATCTTCACCATCGTAGCTAATTGGTAGTTTGTTACTTGGCATTCAATTAATGATAAATTTTGCACATTTTTACGTGTTTTTCATATTCAAATAAGCCATATATATTTTTGATACATTAATGTTTGGATTCTCTTAATGACCTCGGGATCAGAGCCCCAGGCGAAATCACACAAAGACAAGAGCTTTGCTCCGGCTGGGAATCGAACCCTGGTCGGCAAGCTTGTATAGACAGTGACTAAGCCACTTGGCCACGAAGAAAGATAGAAGTCAATGACAATTCTTCTGTACTTATACCTATTGAATTCAGGTATTTTGTACTTAGAATTGAAATCAACCCATCTTCACCATCGTAGCTAATTGGTAGTTTGTTACTTGGCACTCAATTAATGATAAATTTTGCACATTTTTACGTGTTTTTCATATTCAAATAAGTCATATATATTTTTGATACATTAATGTCTGGATTCTCTTAACGACCTTGGGATCAGAGCCCCAGGCGAAATCACACAAAGACAAGAGCTTGGCTCCGGCCGGGAATCGAACCCTGGTCGGCAAGCTTGTATAGACAGTGACTAAGTCACTTGGCCACGAAGAAAGATAAAAGTCAATGACAATTCTTCTGTACTTATACATGTCGAATTCAGGTATTTTGTACTTAGAATTGAAATCAACCCATCTTCACCATCGTAGTTAATTGGTACTTTGTTACTTGGCATTCAATTAATGATAAATTTTGCACATTTTTACGTGTTTTTCATATTCAATTAAGCCATATATATTTTTGATACATTAATGTCTGGATTTTCTTAACGACCTCGGGATCAGAGCCCCAGGCGAAATCACACAAAGACAAGAGCTTGGCTCCGGCCGGGAATCGAACCCTGGTCGGCAAGCTTGTATAGACAGTGACTAAGCCACTTGGCCACGAAGAAAGATAAAAGTCAATGACAATTCTTCTGTACTTATACCTGTCGAATTCAGGTATTTTGTACTTAGAATTGAAATCAACCCATCTTCACCATCGTAGCTAATTGGTAGTTTGTTACTTGGCATTCAATTAATGATAAATTTTGCACATTTTTACGTGTTTTTCATATTCAAATAAGCCATATATATTTTTGATACATTAATGTCTGGATTCTCTTAACGACCTCGGGATCAGAGCCCCAGGCGAAATCACACAAAGACAAGAGCTTGGCTCCGGTCGGGAATCGAACCCTGGTCGGCAAGCTTGTATAGACAGTGACTAAGCCACTTGGCCACGAAGAAAGATAAAAGTCAATGACAATTCTTCTGTACTTATACCTGTCGAATTAAGGTATTTTGTACTTAGAATTGAAATCAACCCTTCTTCACCATCGTAGCTAATTGGTAGTTTGTTACTTGGCATTCAATTAATGATAAATTTTGCAAATTTTTACGTGTTTTTCATATTCAAATAAGCCATATATATTTTTGATACATTAATGTCAGGATTCTCTTAAGGACCTCGGGATTAGAGCCCCAGGCGAAATCACACAAAGACAAGAGCTTGGCTCCGGCCGGGAATCGAACCCTGGTCGGCAAGCTTGTATAGACAGTGACTAAGCCACTTGGCCACGAAGAAAGATGAAAGTCAATGACAATTCTTCTGTACTTATACCTGTCGAATTCCGGTATTTTGTACTTAGAATTGAAATCAACCCATCTTCACCATCGTAGCTAATTGGTAGTTTGTTACTTGGCATTCAATTAATGATAAATTTTGCAAATTTTTTACGTGTTTTTCATATTCAAATAAGCCATATATATTTTTGATACATTAATGTCTGGATTCTCTTAACGACCTCGGGATCAGAGCCCCAGGCGAAATCACACAAAGACAAGAGCTGGGCTCCGGCCAGGAATCGAACCCTGGTCGGCAAGCTTGTATAGACAGTGACTAAGCCACTTGGCCACGAAGAAAGATAAAAGTCAATGTCAATTCTTCTGTACTTATACCTGTCGAATTCAGGTATTTTGTACTTAGAATTGAAATCAACCCATCTTCACCATCGTAGCTAATTAGTACTTTGTTACATGGCATTCAATTAATGATAAATTTTGCACATTTTTACGTGTTTTTCATATTCAAATAAGCCATATATATTTTTGATACATTAATGTCTGGCTTCTCTTAACGACCTCGGGATCAGAGCCCCAGGCGAAATCACACAAAGACAAGAGCTTGGCTCCGGCCGGGAATCGAACCCTGGTCGGCAAGCTTGTATAGACAGTGACTAAGTCACTTGGCCACGAAGAAAGATAAAAGTCAATGACAATTCTTCTGTAC
>NC_090756.1:61368936-61373936 GCF_036898095.1 Palaemon carinicauda
GAGAGAGAGGGAGAGAGAGAGAGAGATATTAATATATATATATATATATATATATATATATATATATATTATATATATATATATATATATATATATTATATATATATATATATATATATATATATATTTATATATATATATATATATATATATATATATATATATATATATATATATATATATATATATATATATATATATATATATATACACACACACACAGAGAGAGAGAGAGATAGAGAGAGAGAGAGAGAGAGAGAGGAGAGAGAGAGAGAGAGATCAATATATATATATATATATATATATATATATATATATATATATATATATATATATATATATATATATATTTATATATGTATGTATATATGTATACATATATGTATATATATATATATGCATATATATATATATATATATATATATATATATATATATATATATATATATATATATATATATATATATATATATATATATATATATAAGTAAATAAACTCAATGTTCAAATAATAGGTTTTTGTATTTTATCTACCAGAATTGCAAACAATCCTTGTAATTTTAGTCTACATAATTAGAACACCTATTTTTATTACCACTATCAAGTATACACTGAATTATGTACATTTTTCTTCCATATTTAATCATCCACTTATCCTACCATAATTCTGTACTTTAATTATATCTATAATCGTTTCCGATCCATTTTCAATTTATACATATAACACTTATTTTGAGATAATAAATTCGCTCATACTTTTCAAACCGATCTCTAGTAACCCTGCTACATTCATCTCTCTCTCTCTCTCTCTCTCTCTCTCTCTCTCTCTCTCTCTCTCTCTCTCTCTCTCTCTCACATAAAGTCATGTCCAACTGTTGGTGTCTGTTGGTCTATCTGCTTCTCGTACAAAACAAACATTCATGTCGATACTCAAGATATTTGTTGCTTTAATCACCAGATTAAATACAGTGATCGTTTTATGGCAACGAGCTTTGATAATTTATAAATCTTTGCTGTGTACAGTAAGGCTTTCTGTATATTCTTGCCTTTTTTGGAGTTTATACTTTTAATATTAATAATTCTAAAAAAACAACCAAAATATTTCTCATGTATGTGTATCTTTTCTTTAAACATCTCCAAATAAACAATTTAAGGTCTAATCACCAAATATAGACGTTTTCCTACTTTTAATCTAAAAACTAGTATTTCATAAGCAAATCCTCTTCATTATGTAAATATGATCTTTCATCTATTACATTTTCAATCAAAACTGCCCTATTCACCTTTTATTAATAAATAACATTTATCACCGCTTTTATGGCACTTTTTTTCTTATCCAGACATACCTTACACACCTAGGTTACTCAATCAATATCGCTATCAACGGATTGCCTAAACATCATGATTTTTAAGAGCTCAGAGAAATATTTCATATATTCAACATCATGAGTGTGTGATATTTACATTGATTGAAATCTCGTCTGCTTGTGATATATACTCATATACTGAGTATATATATATATATATATATATATATATATATATATATATATATATATATATATATATATATATATATATATATATATATATATATATGTATATATATATATATATATATATATATATATATATATATATATATATATTATATATATATATATATATATATATATCATCAATACTGAAGAGCATGTTGAAGAGCCACCGTCCTTGACCTACTTACAATCATTATTTGAGTTTTGTTAGGATTTCAACTTCATATATATATATATATATATATATATATATATATATATATATATATATATATATATATATATATATATATATATATATATATTTATATATATATATATATATATATATATATATATATATATATATATATATATATATATATATAATATCTATATATATATATGTATATATATATATATATCTATATATATATATCTATCTATATATATATATATATATATATATATATATATATATATATATATATATATATATATATATATATATATATATATATATATATATATATATATGATCTTTTGTGCTTGAATTGGTCACAATTATATAATAGTGTAGATCCTGTTGTCCCTTTGAATGAGAATCTAGTCAACATAATTGATAGGCGTATCCCTTCTCGTGTGCTAAGGTACCGAATGAAGGACAAACCGTGGTTCAATGATGATTGTAGACGTGCTTATTTGGAGAAGCAGGAGGCCTATCACCTTTGGAAGGGTAACAGATCAGATTTGACCTGGAACAACTATACTCAGCTTCGAGCTTTTGCTCAGAGAGTTTATGCCTCAACTGAAAAGGAGTACAATTTAACCATAAAAGAAACACTTTCTGGTACAACTCAGGAACATAAATGGTGGTCTACCCTTAAATCTGCACTCTTTGGTGTAGATGCAACAGTTCCCTCCTTTACTTAAACCAGATGGCTCAGTCACTCACTGTCCAAAGGAAAAGGCAACCCTTTTGGCTGATGTTTTTGACAGTAAACAGAGTAATGAAAAACTTGAACTTCCTCATTCCTGTTTTCCTGAGGCTAAACTAACTAGTTTAGCTTTTCGATCTCGTGAGATTAAAGCTCTGTTGATGGACCTTGATGCTTATGGAGGTGTAGACCCTAATGGTATTTTTCCTTTGTTTTTTATAAAGACAGCAGATTTCTTAGCTCCAAAGTTATCTGTTATTTTACGCAAGTTAGCAAGAAGAGGAGCTTTTAGCACTTGTTGGAGAATTGGTATTGTTACTCCTCTATGTAAATGTGTTTGTGGTAGCTCAAGTCCCACTGATTACCGCCCAATTTCCATAACTCCCATATTATCTAAAGTTTTTGAACGTCTTCTGGCAAAACGTCTTAATAGGTTTGCTGAAGGTAATCATCTATTCCCTAGTTTGCAATTTGGTTTTCGGAAAGGCCTTGGAGCATGTGATGCCCATCTTACAATCTCCAATGCAGTACAGAAATCCCTTGATTGTGGTCGGGAAGTTCGTATGATTGGCCTTGATTTTAGTGCTGCCTTTGACCGTGTTAATCATGAGGCCCTTGTTTTCAAACTGAAACAGTTGGGAGTGGGTGGGTCGTTTCTTAGCATTATTATTGATTTTTTAAGTAGTAGATCTCAAAGAGTTGTTGTTGATGGGCACCATAGTGAGTATAGGAATGTGATATCCGGTGTTCCACAGGGTAGTGTTCTTGGCCCATTACTTTTCATACTATATACACGTGACATGTGGTTTGGCCTAGAAAATAAGCTTGTTGCATATGCAGATGATGCTACTCTCTTTGCATCAATTCCATCACCTGAATGTAGATCTGGGGTTGGTGAATCCCTTAATAGAGATTTAGCTAAAATTAGTGCATGGTGCAAATTATGGGGTATGAAGTTGAATCCTAACAAAACTCAAAGTATGATTGTAAGTAGGTCAAGGACGGTGGCTCCTCAACATCCGGATCTCAGTATTGATAATGTTTCTTTAAATTTGTATGACTCTTTCAAAATTTTAGGCGTGATTCTTGACAGCAAATTTACTTTTGAGAAACATATAAGGTCTGTGTCTTCTTCAATTGCACAAAAAATTGGCTTATTGAGAAAGTCTTTTAAGATATTCGGTGATCAATCTATTCTGAAGAAGTGTTTTAATTCTTTTATTCTACCTTGTTTTGAGTATTGTTCTCCTGTCTGGTCTTCAGCTGCTGATTCTCATCTTAATTTGTTGGACAGAAACTTACGGTCTATTAAATTTCTTATTCCTGATCTAGATATTAATCTCTGGCACCGTCGATCAATTAGTTCATTATGCATGTTGCATAAGATTTTTCATAACTCTGACCATCCTTTACATTCAGATCTCCCAGGACAATTCTATCCTGTTCGTAATACTAGGCAGGCAGTTAATTATAATAGCCAGGCCTTCTCCATCATAAGACTCAATACTACGCAGTACTCTAGAAGTTTTATTCCAGCTGTTACCAAGTTGTGGAATGATCTTCCTAATCGGGTTGTTGAATCAGTAGAACTTCAAAAGTTCAAAGTTGGAGCAAATGCTTTTTTGTTGACCAGACGGACATGAGTCTTTTTATAGTTTATATATGACATTTTTGTTGTTGACGTTGTTAATAGTTTATATATGATATATCTCTTTTGACATTACTTTTTTTAGAATGATTTATTGTTAATTTGTTCTCTTCAGTTATTTATTTCCTTATTTCCTTTCCTGACTGGGCTATTTTTCCCTATTGGAGCCCCTGGGCTTATAGCGTCTTGCTTTTCCAATTAGGGTTGTAGCTTGGATAGTAATAATAATAATATATATATATATATATATATATATATATATATATATATATATATATATATATATATATATATATATATATATATATATATATATATATATATATATATATATAAATCCCTTTCAAAGTGGGGATACTTAACGTGGTGAAAGAGTTAGCGTATCGCTATGATTAGGAAAGCTCTACTAATCAGGGCCACCCATACTAGGCTCGTTTACTGTGAGCAATCTAGCAAAAAACTCCTACCATCACATGTACGCAGTAACCAGTGTGATAGCGTAAACTGACCATAACCCAGAATTAGACAAGGACATACCTAAGGCATTTTTCCTGCAGTGAAGGAGAAATTTCTGTATTTTTTGTAATTTCTGTTGCATATGTACGACAACCTCCCAAAATACCTTACGAAAACCAAGAAAGAAACGCTAAACGAGGAAAGAGAGAAATAAAAAACATAATGGAATAGTCAAAAGACGGAACGAGGAAATAAGACACGAAACATGTGTCACAACAATAAAAGGTGGAAGAGACACAATTATCAAGAAGTGTCTAGTTTTCTTCAAGAAAGAACATCTTCAACGTCTTCAACACTGCCAGGAAAAAAAGGGCTCATAATTTTACCGTAACCTGAACGAATAATTATTTTTTTTCATATTTCTATGCGTAAAACAAAGT
>NC_090756.1:61398936-61401436 GCF_036898095.1 Palaemon carinicauda
TATGTGTGTGTGTGTGTGTGTGTGCGTGGGAGTGTTTATGATCAAGTAATAGTTAAAATCATCTGAATATAAATCCTTTTTCACAAAATTAATTGCAAAAAAAGGCCAATCCTCAATTCTGAAATTGCAACACACGGTACCAAATTATTAGCAATATCGAAGACGTTTATTCTCAATAGTCTGTTTACATGTTGCCAAAATACGCAAAGAGGAATGTTTATTCTCGTGTAATCTCAAGGGGAGAGCTGGCAGGAAATGGCCAGAATTCTGAATCAAGAGGGTGAGGTTATCAGTTTGTTTATTCTAATTTCTATTCGTTGCCTGGGAATTATTTTATGTTTGTTTTCTGTTGTCGTTTCCTTGAATGATTAGTTTGTTCCGGCTGACATTGGATGGAATGGGATTTCACGCGCAGGCGCACACACACCGTGGAAAAGACAAACGTTCTGGATTCAGGGGCATGGCAAGAAAAAAAATAATAAAAAAAAAAAAATTTTCTCTCCTAGGGGTCTTGCCGTAAGGTCCTATATCAACAGGTGAAAAAAACGCATAAACCAATAGACTACGAAATTTTTTAAAGTAAATGTTTCTCAACAACCAGAAGGAGTTAGGAGTTGTTCTTGGAATTGTTGGAAAAGTTCTAAAACTCCAGCGACGTGTAAGGGCTTTAGCGAGGGGCGTACCCCTTCCTATAGGGAGTAGAGATGAAAAGACCGTGAATAAGTAGTATGCGTACCTCAAGTACTACGCGGGTTAATGAGGTCTTAATGGTCTTGTTGAGAAGGTCTTAAGGTCATGTATAAGGCATTAGGAGAGATGCATGAACTAAGCCAAGGTATAAGAGGTAAGGACATGAAGTCGTGAAAATAAGGGGTATTCGTATATCGGCCACCACAAGGAGTGAAGAGGTGTTCCTGGACTCGTTGGAAAGGTCCCGGGGTCCTAAGTAAGGCAGTTGAGGAGATGATTGCACTCCATCAAGGTATAAGGGACAGGAGGCAAATATAAGTAATGTGAGTATCTCAGGAACCTCAAACAATTAAAAGGTGTTCTTGGGCTCGTTAGAACGGTCTAAATAGGTTCGTTGTATATAAATCCCGACAAAATTCTTTCCGGGCAGTTGATCTCTGAAAAGCGTTTTTGGTGACTTATTTGAATAGGATATATATATATATATATATATATATATATATATATATATATATATATATATATATATATATATATATATATATATATATATATATATATATATATATATATAAATGAGAGTGGTGAGAGACTGGTAGATATGTGTGTTGAACAAGAGATGGTAATAAGTGCTAGCTTTTTTAAAAAGAAAGATAAAAATAAGTATACATGGGTAAGAGTGGCAAATGGAAGAGTAGTAGAAAGGGCATTAATGGATTATGTGTTGATAACTAAGAGAATGTTTGGAAGATTGAAAGACGTGCACGTGTTTTGGGGTATGGCTAACGGTATGTCTGATAATTTTTTGGTGGAAGGAAAATTAGTTGTAGCAAAAGAGTGGGGGAATAGAGTAGGTGGATGTAAAAGGGAGCTAGTGAGGGTTGAAGAGCTAATAAAACCGGGGGGGGGGGGGTAAAAAGTAAATATCAGGAAAGGTTGAAAATGGCATATGATGAGGTGTGAGTAAGAGAAACTGGTAATTTAGAGGAGGAGTGGAAGTTAGCAAAAGAAAATTTTGTTGGGATTGCAAGTGATGTATGTGGCAAGAAGGTTGTTGGAGGCAGCATGAGGAAGGGCAGTGAATGGTGGAATGAAGGAGTGAAGGTAAAAGTGGAAGAGAAAAAGAGGGTTTTTGAAAAATGACTGCAGAGTCATAGTATAGAGAAGTATGAAAAATATAGAGAGAAAAAGGTGGAAGTAAAGCGCAAGGTACGTGAGGCAAAGAGGGCAGCTGACCTGAGGTGGGGTCAGGGACTGGGTCAGTCATATGAAGAGAATAAGAAGTTTTGGATAGAAGTGAATAGAGTAAGGAAGGCCGACGCAAGAATTGAAGAGACAGTGAAAGATGGAAAGGGACTGGTTGTTAAAAGGAGAGGAGGCAAGGAAATGGTAGGCGGAATATTTTGAAAGTTTACTGAATGTTTAGTTTAATAGGGAGGCAGATATAATTGCTGTTCCAGGTGTTGAGGTGCCAGTGATGGGAGATGAGAATGAGAGAGAGATTACAATAGAGGAAGTGAGGAGAGCACTAGATGAAACGAGAGTAGGAAAAGCATCTGGTATAGATGGTGTGAAAGCTGAGATGTTGAAGGAAGGGGGTGTGACTGTGCTTGAATGGTTGGTGAGATTGTTTAATATGTGTTTTGTGTTGTCAATGGTACCAGTAGATTGGGTCTGTGCATGTATTGTACCACTATATAATGGTAAGGGAGATGTGCATGATTGTTGTAATTCAAGAGGTATTAGTTTGTTGAGAGTAGTTGGAAAAATGTATGGTAGAGTACTGATTAATAGGATTAAGGATGAAACA
>NC_090756.1:61408936-61418936 GCF_036898095.1 Palaemon carinicauda
CATAGTTTTTATATATTTCTAAATCATTTAAGTTTTTAAAGATGTGTATATATATATATATATATATATATATATATATATATATATATATATATATATATATATATATATATATATATATATATATATATATACATATATACATATATATATGTATGTATATACAGAGAGAGAGAGAGAGAGAGAGAGAGAGAGAGAGAGAGAGAGTTTATTCACCATTACTCAAAAGAATTCCCATGTACCCTGATACAGAGTCACAAATAAGCCCATTAGTGTCGAACACACACATCCGGAAAGGCGAGATTTATAATCAAGATCGTCATTAGCTTAGCAAGTATTTAAACTAGGCCTACTACTCTGATGAAATTGGCCTATTCATTTTTGTCTGAATAGGCTTTATATATTGTGATCAGGTACAGCTGGCGTTTTTAATCTTGGTACGCTTCAGGGGAAGCCAAAGGGACTTTTAAGAGCTATACATTGTAGAAGGCAACGCTGTGTTTACCTATGGAAAAACTGTTGGCAACGTTGCTTGTAAAACAATGTTATTGAGTCGGTAAACACGTGATCAAAAGCAGTTTTACTAATATTACAAAGCGCTATTAAGAAATAAACATTGTTATTCACTATACAGCAAAGGCTGTTTTATTATATTTAAAATGTGCTGTTAAGTGAATAACAATGTCTTTCTATACAGCTCTTCGTAAAATCGATAAAAACGTTTACAAGCTCAGCAAATTTTCTCAAAAGGCAACAGCAGCGTTGCCAACAGTTTCTCTTTTGCTAAACACAGTGTTACCTACTTCAATGGACTGCTGACCAGATGTCTCCTTAGCTTCCTATATAAAATGTACAGGATATAATGGAGCCAGCTGAACTGGATTTTTTTTTTTTTTTGGTTAAAAGAAGAGAATAAAAAGCATAAGATCATACAGTTTAGTATAGCAGTAACGTGCTCGTCTAACCTTTGCATGGCAGCAGATCGATCCTAGCAAAAAAGCTTTTTACATAGGAGACCATTGGTGTGTTAGGCATTTCTTTTTAGGATAAGCTTTCCCGGATGACGTTCTGATGAGCATCTATTTTGATGAAACTGCAACTGAAACGAGACACATTAAACATTTAAACTTTAACTTCTTAGTTACAAAATGTTATAATGTTGATTATATAAATTATTCAATATGCTAAATAATGCGAACTATTTCAGACATCAACCATGAATATTAAAGATAAAAATTAATTATTTCTACCATCGCAGAAATTGGGTAACCGTATATCAATGATCAATATTTAAAACTATAATTAGGGTAATGTCAACTACTGTCCAGTACAATTTAATTTTCAACATGAATATTAAATGAATCCAGGTTTGTTAATTCAGAGGCTAATTCAATTATTCTTTCATTAAAAAAAGAAGGATGTCAACTTGGATGGAAGGGGAAGAAGTTGTTTAGGCCTAACACACACTCTCTCTCTCTCTCTCTCTCTCTCTCTCTCTCTCTCTCTCTCTCTCTCTCTCTCTCTCTCTCTCTCAAATCTATGAAACAGAATGCACTCGACTGCATGTTCTTCCCCAATGTCCTCCAAAAAGAACAAAATGTGAACACCGCATGAATAATGAGAACATACCTGCGGGTAAATTTAAAGTCTGACTGAGTTCGTTAAGCCCTTTATCGTTCATTATACATATTCCGAATAACATCACGTCTTCTTTCGCTTCCTCTCTCCTTCCTCAATATCACTGTTATTTATTTTTTTATTCCCAATGCGAACCTGGTCGAGCGTAGCATGGTTCCGTTCCATTATTCATAACATGTTTTGAACAGAACCTGGAGCAAACAGGCGACGGTCGTGAGCGCTTCTTAATGGTGTAATTCGTTCCCGCAAGTGATAATCAGACCCTAGTTTTGGCTGAGTCAACACAGCTCAAATACAACAAAGGATAAAAGGAGATTTACAAGTTATATTTACTTCAGATGGGAAATCGAAATTCCTTCATTAAGGCTGTGATGGCATTACAGGAAAATGCTATTAACTTACAGTTTGGATTTAGACTAAGACATTTTTCTCTTATATCATATACACAGCTCTTTTATCTAATGATATTGTACGAAAATGCCTTCATACATACATACATAAATGCCTCCATGCATACTTACATGCATACATTCCTACATACATACATCCATGTATATGTATATGCTAATCTCAGAAAAACCTTTGCCCATACTATATTAAATTCCGATAAAACAGAAGTGCTTATAATCATATGATTAAGCTCTTGTTTTTAACCTTTACTGAGGCTTGGAAGTTGATTACTTGAGAAGCTATTTTGATATTAATTTTTTTACTCAAATATTTAATCATTTTAGAGAACCTGGGATAATAAAATCATTTGAATGACTATTTTTTTTTATTCTAAAATACTAGCGGGAAAGACATATCATAGACAAATTTATTTGAATTTTTCTTTTTTGCAGTTTATTGAAAATTAGTAATTAAATATCAGTGCAATAATAAAGATTAATCCAGCCACCCGTTGAGATACTACCGCTAGAGAGTTATTGGGTCTTTTGACTGGCCAGACAGTACTACATTGGATCCTCCTCTCTAGTTACGGTTCATTTTCCCTTTGCCTACATACACACTGAATAGTCTGGCTTATTCTTTACATATTCTCCTCTATCTTCATACACCTGACAACACAGATTACCAAACAATTCTTCATCACCCAAGGGGTTACTGCACTGTAATTGTTCAGTGCCACTTTCCTCTTGGTAAGGGTAGAAGAGACTCTTTAGCTATGGTAAGCAGCTCTTCTAGGAGAAGGACACTCCAAAATCAAACCACTGTTCTCTAGTCTTGGGTAGTGCCATAGCCTCTGTACCATGGCCTTTCACTGTCTTGGGTTAGAGTTCTCTTGCTTGCGGGTACACTCGAGCACACTCTCCTATCTTATTTCTCTTCCTCTTGTTTTGTTAAAGTTTTTATAGTTTATATAGGAGATATTTATTGTTGTTACTCTTCTTAGAATATTTTATTTTCCTTTTTTCCTTTCCGCACTGAGCTATTTTCCCTGTTGGAGCCCCTGGGCTTATAGCATACTGCTTTTCCAACTAGGGTTGTAGCTTAGTAAGTAATAATAATAATAATAATAATCAAAAAGCAACCATTTAATTGTTTTGACGAGAAGATATTTATGTCTTTTAAGATCGCTATCAGTACCCTTATAGAATTGTCTATATCTTTATAAAATTACAATCTTGATAACAACATCAATCTTATGAATGTTATCGTTATCAGAAGAACAGAATCTAATACATAATGAAAGGACAAATCCAATAAATTCATAAGAAAATTAAGATATATTAAGAAAACATAGTTTAATATACATAAAACAGAATGTATGTCCAATGCAGTTATATCATATTCAGTACAACGCTATAATATGAGAGAGAGAGAGAGAGAGAGAGAGAGAGAGAGAGAGAGAGAGAGAGAGAGAGAGAGAGAGAGAGAGAGAGAGGTTACTTTATGTACAATGGTATTTAGTACCAAATAATTTTCAAATTACATTGCTTCCTATGCATTTTCATTTCTGATAAAGACCTTTTTTTTTTCCATTGCACAAAAAGTGTTTTTCATAATTTTTTTCTTAAAGTTAACTGAAAAAAATCTCATTCAATTTCTAGTTTCATAACTGAAGCCAATCTAAGTATGCGTAAACAGTAAATTATAGCTAAGTAGTTCTTATTAGACATCAAACCTCCCAATAGAAAATGACTAAATATCAAAAGTATTATACCCTCAACCCCATTTACTGCAATCTAGAATAATTTTCTTGATTTTCAAGATATTCATCAACTCCTCACTAACAGTACTATTTGAAGAAAGACATATAACCTCGATTTTATTATTATGTATAGAAAATGGGACATCTAAAAACTGGCAACCTATTGTGCAAAAAATATAGGCACACAGTGCAGCCTATCATTGAATGTAAGCTTGTCTGAAAAGAACATTTTTCTAGGTTGCATTGCTTTGGGACCGTATTAACTTCAACCTGGAACCTGGAACTTCTGGTTTCCAAAGCACAAAGGCTCTGTGCAGTCACCGATCTGTTTTACATTAGTGTATGTGTGCAGGCACATACGCACATACACACACAGATATATATATATATATATATATATATATATATATATATATATATATATATATATATATATATATATGTGTATGTGTGTGTGTGTGTGTGTGTGTCTGTGTGTGTAAGTGTATAATCTCTCTCTCTCTCTCTCTCTCTCTCTCTCTCTCTCTCTCTCTCTCTCTCTCTCTCTCTCTCTCTCTATATATATATATATATATATATATATATATATATATATATATATATATATATATATATATATATATATATATATATATATATGTATATATATGAATATATTTTATTTTTTCCCGTGGTTTTTTTAGTGGTATTTACAAAAAAAGATATCATGAGTAGATTTTTCAGTTTTTCTTATTTTTATTGTCTGCATTATTACATCGTTATATATATCCTTACAATAAAGTTTCTCTCTGTTGATATTCATAAGGATTATTGAAGTATATATGTTGGTTGTGATCTTCGGTGCTGTGACGCCAAGTATTGACAGGGGTTAACTCAAATATTTACTTGGGCCTCGTCGTGATTATATCTCACATGAATTTCTCTTTGTTTCATCTATTTCCTCATTCATTCTCATTAACACACTTTATATATATATATATATATATATATATATATATATATATATATATATATATATATATATATATATATATATATATATATATATATATATATACAGATTCGTGAGATATATATATATATATATATATATATATATATATATATATATATATATATATATATATATATATATATATATATATATATACAGATTCGTGAGATATATATATATATATATATATATATATATATATATATATATATATATATATATATATATATATATATATATATATATATATATATATATATATATATATATATATATATATATATATAGATATATATACCATATGCAGCAGTAATTGCCGTCGCCAGCCGCCTGTATAGCAAAGCTTTTTCAATTCTCTCAACAACCATTGGGGGACCAAAGGCATCGCTCGCCATCGGGGAAATGACCAGTATCGCTCGCCTGCAACCTGACCCAGACGGCTACCCTCGTGAGGTGAACCTACTTCATGCTTTTTGGGTATGCCATTTACCCGAACCTGTACGCGCTGCCATACCCGATGTCGGTAGTTTACTCGTAAAGGACTTGATAACCAAAGCCGATGCCCTTATGTACAGCCACTTCACGACCTTTAAGACCTCCATCAATGCCTCCTCTCCTGACAAAGAGGACGCCTTTTCAACGTCAACCGAAGCTGACGTGAATGCCGTAGGACACACATGCCTATGAATGCTGTAGGACACACACGCCTACCCCGTGACGTGCCGAAATGGCGAGAAAGCCACCCATCACCCACCAGTCTCCCGCGCCCCAACCAACAACTTCTGCAGCCACTTACTGCCGCCCATCCGCCGCAGTTTTGCTACTACCACTACAGATTCGAGGCTGCTGCTAAGAAATGTGCCAAGGATTGTCAGTGGCCAAAAATCGTTTAAGTTGGCCATCGCTGGTGGCAGTGGCCCTTCGTGTTTCTATTTTTTTCTTTTTACATGATGCAGGAACGGATGTGTGATTTATGCTAGACACGGGTGCTTGTCGTTCGTTTTTGCCAAGGGAACTCTACAGGACAACGACTTAGTCTGTCTAAGTCTGCCGACGTCCGCCTAGTAGCTGCCAGCGGATCTGCGATACCCACCTACGGTTACAAGAAACTCACACTATCTTTTGGAAAAGGTAAATTTAATTTAAAGTTTTTCGCTGCTGACGTCACATTGCCAATCCTGGGTGCGGATTTCCTCTCTCATTTCCACCCTCTTGTCGATATCGCCCACCGATGATAGGTCAACGCACACTCGTACTTGTCGACACCTCTTCAACCTTCCCCCTCCATCCTCGCTCTCCACACTCTACACCCACCTACTCCCGTCGTACCCGGAAGTTTTCCGTCCAGAATTTCGCCAAACGCATATGGTTCCTGACAAACACGGTATTATCACCATATCAAGACGACGGGACTCCCAGTCTTCGCCAAATTCAAACATCTGGCACCGGATCAATTGGCAGCCGTCAAACAGACGTTTGCCCAAATGGAAGAAATGGGCCTTTGCCAAAAGGCTCCCAGTCCATGGCCGTCACCCTTTCACGGGCCCTTTCCTTGTGATCCGATGCAATCCGGAAGCATTCGTGGCAAAGAAGACTGGGTGTCCACTGATCGTCTAAAACCTGGTTATATCTAGCCAGATGGCCCATCTACAGCTCGCCTCTCTTGAGCAGTGTGCCCTATTTAACATGTTTAGTATGTAATTTTTACGTGGGGCGTGGGGGGTGGTGAGCCATGTACCACCCGTGTGTCACACGATCGAACTTAGTAATGACATTTCTCTTTTTTGTATTTATTATCCTTTGTATCTCCGCTCTCCCCTCGCACTGACAGCAACTTGTATTAACCTGTCTGCCTGCTTCATTGTTAACTGGTAATTGTACCAACCGTGTGTCACACAATTGTACATAATTCCTTTTGTATATAATATGCTTGTATCTTCGCTCTTCCCTCGCACTCAAACGAACATGAAAATTCATGTCTGCTGTTTTGCTCTGAACATTGTCTGTCTCTCGAACATGTTATGTCCTGTTGCCTTGAGGTTTTGTATATAAAGAAGAGTGTTCCTTAATATACAACTCAGTCGTTTTCAATCTGCCTTTGAGTTCACAACCTTCTCCTTGCTCGTCACATTGGTGACCCCGGAGTGACTCGCTCCTCCCGCCTCTCCCCCCCCCCCCCCCACTTCTCACCATCACATTGGTGACCCTGGAGTGACTCGCTCCTCCCGCCTCCCCCCCCTCCACCTCTCACCGTTACTATGACGCCGTCAACGCATACCTTCTGCAGCAGTACTCGCCGTCGCCAGCCGCCCGTTTAGCGACGCCTTCTCAGCTTTCTCAACAACCGTTGGGGGACCAAAGGGCTTCGCTCACCCTCGGGAAAATGACCAGTATCACTCGCCTGCAACCTGCCGCAGACAGCTCTCCTCGTGAGGTGAACCTACTTCGTGCCCTTATGGACAGCCACTTCATGACCTTCAAAACCTCCATCAACGCCTCCACTCGTGACGAAGAGGACACCTGTTCAACTTCAACCGAAGCTGACGTGAATGCTGTAGGATATACACGCCTATGAATGCCGTAGGACATACACGCCTATGAACGGCGTAGGCCTATGAATGCCGTAGGACACACGCCTATGAATGCCGTAGGACACACACGCCTATGAATGCCGTAGGACACGCTCGCCTACCCCGTCACGAGCCGGAGCGGCAACACAGCCACCCCTCATTCACCACTACAGCCACTCACTGCTGCTAATCGGCGCAGTTTTTACTACTACCTCTCCAGATTCAGGGCGCCTATTTAATATGTTCAGTATGTCATTTTTAGAGGGGCAGCCATGTACCAACCGTGTGTCACACAATTGTACATAATACCTTTTGTATATAATATGCTTGTATCTTCGCTCTTCCCTCGCACTCAAACGAACATGAAAATTCATGTCTGCTGTTTTGCTCTGAACATTGTCTGTCTCTCGAACATGTTATGTCCTGTTGCCTTGAGGTTTTGTATATAAAGAAGAGTGTTCCTTAATATACAACTCAGTCGTTTCCAATCTGCCTTTGAGTTCACAACCTTCTCTCGGCTCGTCACATAATAGAACCGGTTGCCGGTTTTGTAAGAAATAGAATGTTTGTATTTTGTGACCTTCTTACCGGGACCTAGTGTGTATATGTACTCGATGTGTCTGTAATAAAATTGCTCAGTTGCATTTATCTCGCCTTTGACTCACAACCTCTCTTGGCTCGTCAAACTATGATTCTCCGGGATCACTCAGAGTTCGTCTTCAACAATGAACTAATTTTCGTTGCAGATAAAGCAATTTAGAATCTGGAGAGAGAGAGAGAGAGGAGAGAGAGAGAGAGAGAGAGAGAGAGAGAGAGAGAGAGGAGAGAGAGAGAGAGTAGGATAGTCTACAACAAAATTGACAGATAGGTCACAGATATATAGGTAGTGGATAGTTTATTGGTTTGACATTATCTAGCTTTTAGAGTTAAAGATGACACTGTTTGATGATTTTTCGGGATAAGTATACTATGGAGCTACACTAATCAAAATTAAGACGATAAAAAGATCAATCTAGTTAAAACTTGAATTTTCTTTTTAATACATTTCCCGAGACTGTGATAGCCTATCGAGAACGTCCATGCCTGTCAATCTGCTGGACTAGGGTTGGAGACTTTCTAAAACTCGATAGTTTCTATTGATGTGTGCAAACCTCACCATCTTTGTGAGTTAAGGATAAAGGGTTTGGGGGGGAAGCTGATTCATCAGCAGCCATTACCTGGCCCTCCTTGGTTCTATATTAGGGGGAGAGGGGGCTTGGGAAGTTAATGATATGAATATATGATCAGTCTCCTAACCATTGTACTCTTAGCCATTGTCACTGTCCCTTGCCTTTGCCATTCATGAGCGACATTTACCTTAAACTTTCTAAGAATATTTTTATCAATATTTAAGTATTGTATTTTACTGACATTTCTTCATAGTGAATCTGTGATGTATTTGCAACATTATAGAGTAGAAAAAAAAAAACAGATTTCAGTAATATAAAAAAGGGAGATTTAGCTGTATTAGTCAGTCACTAGAAACACTAGATTATTGTTGTCAGCAAAATCTCACACTATTTTCCAAAGGTAAAATAATGTAGGAATATTCGCTCTATCTTTCCGTATATGATTGATAAACAATTAAAAATTATATATTTTAGCGTATGATGAACGAATTCCAAGTAGTGTGTTTCAAATTATACGAAAAATTATGAATAAAGGTTAGTTTATCTTCCTTTATTTTTTCCCTTCTCTTTGTTTCCTTTCCCTAGAAAATCAACTGGGAACCCAGCCAGAGGTCAGGAGGAACCGAGAAGATTGGGATGGAACCCGGGAAATTGCTTCGTTATGGGGCAGCAATCTTTTCAGAGGCAAAATATAACAAACATTGAATTTCATGATGGAAGTTCTTGGTGTTTTGATGTGAGGTCAGAGGCAGAAGAATTCCTTCTTGCTTTTGTTTCTTATTACTAGATCATTGTATTTTAAAATGGTTTGTTGCTTTGTTTAATTATATTGTTTTGATAGAGAAATTCGGTATTTTTTGTTGAGATTTTTCTGATCTCTCTCCTATATGAATAAAACACTCAATCTGAGAAACTGCCATGTCTGACAGTATGCTTAAGGCACGTCATCTTTAGAATTGACAGAGATTTACGTCTAAGGAGCTACACTGTCTGACTTTCTGTTCAAGGCGCTTTCCTTTTAAAAACGAAAGAGATGTGCACCTAAGAAACTATACTGTCTGGTTGTCTGTTTAAGGCCCTTCGCTTTCGGAATTGACAACGATTTACATTTTGGAAACTACACTGTCTGATTGCTTATTTAAAGACATCCCCAATCAGAATTAATAAAGATTTATTTTTGAGAAAATACTCTAAACTTTATGGTTGTCAGTGTAAGACACTCCCTCTTCATAATTGACAGAGATTTACCTCTTGGAAACTATACTGTCTGACTGTCTGCTTAAGCCACTTCCCTTTGAAAAGATGATAGATATTTGCACCTAAGAAATGTCTGGCTATCTGTTTCTGATATTCCCCCCGTCAGAATTTAGAGAGATTCATACTGACTGCTTGTTAAGACACTCCTACTTCAGACCTAACTGAGATACCTCAGTTTCAGATCAGTTGACCAAATATTCCTAAATTCAGGGCCTCCTAA
>NC_090756.1:61426146-61441146 GCF_036898095.1 Palaemon carinicauda
AATCACACAAAGACAAGAGCTTGGCTCCGGCCGGGAATCGAACCCTGGTCGGCAAGCTTGTATAGACAGTGACTAAGCCACTTGGCCACGAAGAAAGATAAAAGTCAATGACAATTTTTCTGTACTTATACCTGTCGAATTCAGGTATTTTGTACTTAGAATTGAAATCAACCCATCTTCACCATCGTAGCTAATTGGTAGTTTGTTACTTGGCATTCAATTAATGATAAATTTTGCACATTTTTACGTGTTTCTCATATTCAAATAAGCCATATATATTTTTGATACATTAATGTCTGGATTCTCTTAACGACCTCGGGATTAGAGCCCCAGGCAAAATCACACAAAGACAAGAGCTTGGCTCCGGCCGGGAATCGAACCCTGGTCGGCAAGCTTGTATAGACAGTGACTAAGCCACTTGGCCACGAAAAAAGATAAAAGTCAATGACAATTCTTCTGTACTTATACCTGTCGAATTCAGGTATTTTGTACTTAGAATTGAAATCAACCCATCTTCACCATCGTAGCTAATTGGTAGTTTGTTACTTGGCATTCAATTAATGATAAATTTTGCACATTTTTACGTGTTTTTCATATTCAAATAAGCCATATATATTTTTGATACATTAATGTTTGGATTCTCTTAATGACCTCGGGATCAGAGCCCCAGGCGAAATCAGACAAAGACAAGAGCTTGGCTCCGGCTGGGAATCGAACCCTGGTCGGCAAGCTTGTATAGACAGTGACTAAGCCACTTGGCCACGAAGAAAGATAGAAGTCAATGACAATTCTTCTGTTCTTATACCTATTGAATTCAGGTATTTTGTACTTAGAATTGAAATCAACCCATCTTCACCATCGTAGCTAATTGGTAGTTTGTTACTTGGCACTCAATTAATGATAAATTTTGCACATTTTTACGTGTTTTTCATATTCAATTAAGTCATATATATTTTTGATACATTAATGTCTGGATTCTCTTAACGACCTTGGGATCAGAGCCCCAGGCGAAATCACACAAAGACAAGAGCTTGGCTCCGGCCGGGAATCGAACCCTGGTCGGCAAGCTTGTATAGACAGTGACTAAGCCACTTGGCCACGAAGAAAGATAAAAGTCAATGACAATTCTTCTGTACTTATACCTGTCGAATTCAGGTATTTTGTACTTAGAATTGAAATCAACCCATCTTCACCATCGTAGCTAATTGGTAGTTTGTTACTTGGCATTCAATTAATGATAAATTTTGCACATTTTTACGTGTTTTTCATATTCAAATAAGCCATATATATTTTTGATACATTAATGTCTGGATTCTCTTAACGACCTCGGGATCAGAGCCCCAGGCGAAATCACACAAAGACAAGAGCTTGGCTCCGGTCGGGAATCGAACCCTGGTCGGCAAGCTTGTATAGACAGTGACTAAGCCACTTGGCCACGAAGAAAGATAAAAGTCAATGACAATTCTTCTGTACTTATACCTGTCGAATTAAGGTATTTTGTACTTAGAATTGAAATCAACCCTTCTTCACCATCGTAGCTAATTGGTAGTTTGTTACTTGGCATTCAATTAATGATAAATTTTGCAAATTTTTACGTGTTTTTCATATTCAAATAAGCCATATATATTTTTGATACATTAATGTCAGGATTCTCTTAAGGACCTCGGGATTAGAGCCCCAGGCGAAATCACACAAAGACAAGAGCTTGGCTCCGGCCGGGAATCGAACCCTGGTCGGCAAGCTTGTATAGACAGTGACTAAGCCACTTGGCCACGAAGAAAGATGAAAGTCAATGACAATTCTTCTGTACTTATACCTGTCGAATTCCGGTATTTTGTACTTAGAATTGAAATCAACCCATCTTCACCATCGTAGCTAATTGGTAGTTTGTTACTTGGCATTCAATTAATGATAAATTTTGCAAATTTTTTACGTGTTTTTCATATTCAAATAAGCCATATATATTTTTGATACATTAATGTCTGGATTCTCTTAACGACCTCGGGATCAGAGCCCCAGGCGAAATCACACAAAGACAAGAGCTGGGCTCCGGCCAGGAATCGAACCCTGGTCGGCAAGCTTGTATAGACAGTGACTAAGCCACTTGGCCACGAAGAAAGATAAAAGTCAATGTCAATTCTTCTGTACTTATACCTGTCGAATTCAGGTATTTTGTACTTAGAATTGAAATCAACCCATCTTCACCATCGTAGCTAATTAGTACTTTGTTACATGGCATTCAATTAATGATAAATTTTGCACATTTTTACGTGTTTTTCATATTCAAATAAGCCATATATATTTTTGATACATTAATGTCTGGATTCTCTTAACGACCTCGGGATCAGAGCCCCAGGCGAAATCACACAAAGACAAGAGCTTGGCTCCGGCCGGGAATCGAACCCTGGTCGGCAAGCTTGTATAGACAGTGACTAAGTCACTTGGCCACGAAGAAAGATAAAAGTCAATGACAATTCTTCTGTACTTATACATGTCGAATTCAGGTATTTTGTACTTAGAATTGAAATCAACCCATCTTCACCATCGTAGTTAATTGGTACTTTGTTACTTGGCATTCAATTAATGATAAATTTTGCACATTTTTACGTGTTTTTCATATTCAATTAAGCCATATATATTTTTGATACATTAATGTCTGGATTTTCTTAACGACCTCGGGATCAGAGCCCCAGGCGAAATCACACAAAGACAAGAGCTTGGCTCCGGCCGGGAATCGAACCCTGGTCGGCAAGCTTGTATAGACAGTGACTAAGCCACTTGGCCACGAAGAAAGATAAAAGTCAATGACAATTCTTCTGTACTTATACCTGTCGAATTCAGGTATTTTGTACTTAGAATTGAAATCAACCCATCTTCACCATCGTAGCTAATTGGTAGTTTGTTACTTGGCATTCAATTAATGATAAATTTTGCACATTTTTACGTGTTTTTCATATTCAAATAAGCAATATATATTTTTGATACATTAATGTCTGGATTCTCTTAACGACCTCGGGATCAGAGCCCCAGGCGAAATCACACAAAGACAAGAGCTTGGCTCCGGCCGGGAATCGAACCCTGGTCGGCAAGCTTGTATAGACAGTGACTAAGTCACTTGGCCACGAAGAAAGATAAAAGTCAATGACAATTCTTCTGTACTTATACCTGTCGAATTCAGGTATTTTGTACTTAAAATTGAAATCAACCCATCTTCACCATCGTAGCTAATTGGTACTTTGTTACTTGGCATTCAATTAATGATAAATTTTGCACATTTTTACGTGTTTTTCATATTCAAATAAGCCATATATATTTTTGATACATTAATGTCTGGATTCTCTTAACGACCTCGGGATCAGAGCCCCAGGCGAAATCACACAAAGACAAGAGCTTGGCTCCGGCCGGGAATCGAACCCTGGTCGGCAAGCTTGTATAGACAGTGACTAAGCCACTTGGCCACGAAGAAAGATAAAAGTCAATGACAATTCTTCTGTACTTATACCTGTCGAATTCAGGTATTTTGTACTTAAAATTGAAATCAACCCATCTTCACCATCGTAGCTATTTGGTAGTTTGTTACCTGGCATTCAATTAATGATAAATTTTGCACATTTTTACTTGTTTTTCATATTCAAATAAGCCATATATATTTTTGATACATTAATGTCTGGATTCTCTTAACGACCTCGGGATCAGAGCCCTAGGCGAAATCACACAAATACAAGAGCTTGGCTCCGGCCGGGAATCGAACCCTGGTCGGCAAGCTTGTATAGACAGTGACTAAGCCACTTGGCCACGAAGAAAGATAAAAGTCAATGACAATTCTTCTGTACTTATACCTGTCGAATTCAGGTATTTTGTACTTAGAATTGAAATCAACCCATCTTCACCATCGTAGCTAATTGGTAGTTTGTTACTTGGCATTCAATTAATGATAAATTTTGCACATTTTTAAGTGTTTTTCATATTCAAATAAGCCATATATATTTTTGATACATTAATGTCTGGATTCTCTTAACGACCTCGGGATCAGAGCCCCAGGCGAAATCACACAAAAATAAGAGCTTGGCTCCTGCCGGGAATCGAACCCTGGTCGGCAAGCTTGTATAGACAGTGACTAAGCCACTTGGCCACGAAGAAAGATAAAAGTCAATGACAATTCTTCTGTACTTATACCTGTCGAATTCAGGTATTTTGTACTTAGAATTGAAATCAACCCATCTTCACCATCGTAGCTAATTGGTAGATTGTTACTTGGCATTTAATTAATGATAAATTTTGCAAATTTTTACCTGTTTTTCATATTCAAACAAGCCATATATATTTTTGATACATTAATGTCTGGATTCTCTTAACGACCTCGGGATCAGAGCCCCAGGCAAAATCACACAAAGACAAGAGCTTGTCTCCGGCCGGGAAATCGAACCCTGGTCGGCAAGCTTTTATAGACAGTGACTAAGCCACTTGGCCACGAAGAAAGATGAAAGTCAGTGACAATTCTTCCGTACTTATACCTGTCGAATTCAGGTATTTTGTACTTAGAATTGAAATCAACCCATCTTCACCATCGTACCTAATTGGTAGTTTGTTACTTGGCATTCAATTAATGATAAATTTTGCACATTTTTACGTGTTTTTCATATTCAAATAAGTCATATATATTTTTGATACATTAATGTCTGGATTCTCTTAACGACCTCGGGATCAGAGCCCCAGGCGAAATCACACAAAGACAAGAGCTTGGCTCCGGCCGGGAATCGAACCCTGGTCGGCAAGCTTGTATAGACAGTGACTAAGCCACTTGGCCACGAAGAAAGATAAAAGTCAATGACAATTTTTCTGTACTTATACCTGTCGAATTCAGGTATTTTGTACTTAGAATTGAAATCAACCCATCTTCACCATCGTAGCTAATTGGTAGTTTGTTACTTGGCATTCAATTAATGATAAATTTTGCACATTTTTACGTGTTTCTCATATTCAAATAAGCCATATATATTTTTGATACATTAATGTCTGGATTCTCTTAACGACCTCGGGATTAGAGCCCCAGGCGAAATCACACAAAGACAAGAGCTTGGCTCCGGCCGGGAATCGAACCCTGGTCGGCAAGCTTGTATAGACAGTGACTAAGCCACTTGGCCACGAAAAAAGATAAAAGTCAATGACAATTCTTCTGTACTTATACCTGTCGAATTCAGGTATTTTGTACTTAGAATTGAAATCAACCCATCTTCACCATCGTAGCTAATTGGTAGTTTGTTACTTGGCATTCAATTAATGATAAATTTTGCACATTTTTACGTGTTTTTCATATTCAAATAAGCCATATATATTTTTGATACATTAATGTTTGGATTCTCTTAATGACCTCGGGATCAGAGCCCCAGGCGAAATCAGACAAAGACAAGAGCTTGGCTCCGGCTGGGAATCGAACCCTGGTCGGCAAGCTTGTATAGACAGTGACTAAGCCACTTGGCCACGAAGAAAGATAGAAGTCAATGACAATTCTTCTGTACTTATACCTATTGAATTCAGGTATTTTGTACTTAGAATTGAAATCAACCCATCTTCACCATCGTAGCTAATTGGTAGTTTGTTACTTGGCACTCAATTAATGATAAATTTTGCACATTTTTACGTGTTTTTCATATTCAAATAAGTCATATATATTTTTGATACATTAATGTCTGGATTCTCTTAACGACCTTGGGATCAGAGCCCCAGGCGAAATCACACAAAGACAAGAGCTTGGCTCCGGCCGGGAATCGAACCCTGGTCGGCAAGCTTGTATAGACAGTGACTAAGTCACTTGGCCACGAAGAAAGATAAAAGTCAATGACAATTCTTCTGTACTTATACATGTCGAATTCAGGTATTTTGTACTTAGAATTGAAATTAACCCATCTTCACCATCGTAGTTAATTGGTACTTTGTTACTTGGCATTCAATTAATGATAAATTTTGCACATTTTTACGTGTTTTTCATATTCAATTAAGCCATATATATTTTTGATACATTAATGTCTGGATTTTCTTAACGACCTCGGGATCAGAGCCCCAGGCGAAATCACACAAAGACAAGAGCTTGGCTCCGGCCGGGAATCGAACCCTGGTCGGCAAGCTTGTATAGACAGTGACTAAGCCACTTGGCCACGAAGAAAGATAAAAGTCAATGACAATTCTTCTGTACTTATACCTGTCGAATTCAGGTATTTTGTACTTAGAATTGAAATCAACCCATCTTCACCATCGTAGCTAATTGGTAGTTTGTTACTTGGCATTCAATTAATGATAAATTTTGCACATTTTTACGTGTTTTTCATATTCAAATAAGCCATATATATTTTTGATACATTAATGTCTGGATTCTCTTAACGACCTCGGGATCAGAGCCCCAGGCGAAATCACACAAAGACAAGAGCTTGGCTCCGGTCGGGAATCGAACCCTGGTCGGCAAGCTTGTATAGACAGTGACTAAGCCACTTGGCCACGAAGAAAGATAAAAGTCAATGACAATTCTTCTGTACTTATACCTGTCGAATTAAGGTATTTTGTTCTTAGAATTGAAATCAACCCTTCTTCACCATCGTAGCTAATTGGTAGTTTGTTACTTGGCATTCAATTAATGATAAATTTTGCAAATTTTTACGTGTTTTTCATATTCAAATAAGCCATATATATTTTTGATACATTAATGTCAGGATTCTCTTAAGGACCTCGGGATTAGAGCCCCAGGCGAAATCACACAAAGACAAGAGCTTGGCTCCGGCCGGGAATCGAACCCTGGTCGGCTAGCTTGTATAGACAGTGACTAAGCCACTTGGCCACGAAGAAAGATGAAAGTCAATGACAATTCTTCTGTACTTATACCTGTCGAATTCCGGTATTTTGTACTTAGAATTGAAATCAACCCATCTTCACCATCGTAGCTAATTGGTAGTTTGTTACTTGGCATTCAATTAATGATAAATTTTGCAAATTTTTTACGTGTTTTTCATATTCAAATAAGCCATATATATTTTTGATACATTAATGTCTGGATTCTCTTAACGACCTCGGGATCAGAGCCCCAGGCGAAATCACACAAAGACAAGAGCTGGGCTCCGGCCAGGAATCGAACCCTGGTCGGCAAGCTTGTATAGACAGTGACTAAGCCACTTGGCCACGAAGAAAGATAAAAGTCAATGTCAATTCTTCTGTACTTATACCTGTCGAATTCAGGTATTTTGTACTTAGAATTGAAATCAACCTATCTTCACCATCGTAGCTAATTAGTACTTTGTTACATGGCATTCAATTAATGATAAATTTTGCACATTTTTACGTGTTTTTCATATTCAAATAAGCCATATATATTTTTGATACATTAATGTCTGGATTCTCTTAACGACCTCGGGATCAGAGCCCCAGGCGAAATCACACAAAGACAAGAGCTTGGCTCCGGCCGGGAATCGAACCCTGGTCGGCAAGCTTGTATAGACAGTGACTAAGTCACTTGGCCACGAAGAAAGATAAAAGTCAATGACAATTCTTCTGTACTTATACATGTCGAATTCAGGTATTTTGTACTTAGAATTGAAATCAACCCATCTTCACCATCGTAGTTAATTGGTACTTTGTTACTTGGCATTCAATTAATGATAAATTTTGCACATTTTTACGTGTTTTTCATATTCAATTAAGCCATATATATTTTTGATACATTAATGTCTGGATTTTCTTAACGACCTCGGGATCAGAGCCCCAGGCGAAATCACACAAAGACAAGAGCTTGGCTCCGGCCGGGAATCGAACCCTGGTCGGCAAGCTTGTATAGACAGTGACTAAGCCACTTGGCCACGAAGAAAGATAAAAGTCAATGACAACTCTTCTGTACTTATACCTGTCGAATTCAGGTATTTTGTACTTAGAATTGAAATCAACCCATCTTCACCATCGTAGCTAATTGGTAGTTTGTTACTTGGCATTCAATTAATGATAAATTTTGCACATTTTTACGTGTTTTTCATATTCAAATAAGCCATATATATTTTTGATACATTAATGTCTGGATTCTCTTAACGACCTCGGGATCAGAGCCCCAGGCGAAATCACACAAAGACAAGAGCTTGGCTCCGGTCGGGAATCGAACCCTGGTCGGCAAGCTTGTATAGACAGTGACTAAGCCACTTGGCCACGAAGAAAGATAAAAGTCAATGACAATTCTTCTGTACTTATACCTGTCGAATTAAGGTATTTTGTACTTAGAATTGAAATCAACCCTTCTTCACCATCGTAGCTAATTGGTAGTTTGTTACTTGGCATTCAATTAATGATAAATTTTGCAAATTTTTACGTGTTTTTCATATTCAAATAAGCCATATATATTTTTGATACATTAATGTCAGGATTCTCTTAAGGACCTCGGGATTAGAGCCCCAGGCGAAATCACACAAAGACAAGAGCTTGGCTCCGGCCGGGAATCGAACCCTGGTCGGCAAGCTTGTATAGACAGTGACTAAGCCACTTGGCCACGAAGAAAGATGAAAGTCAATGACAATTCTTCTGTACTTATACCTGTCGAATTCCGGTATTTTGTACTTAGAATTGAAATCAACCCATCTTCACCATCGTAGCTAATTGGTAGTTTGTTACTTGGCATTCAATTAATGATAAATTTTGCACATTTTTTACGTGTTTTTCATATTCAAATAAGCCATATATATTTTTGATACATTAATGTCTGGATTCTCTTAACGACCTCGGGATCAGAGCCCCAGGCGAAATCACACAAAGACAAGAGCTGGGCTCCGGCCAGGAATCGAACCCTGGTCGGCAAGCTTGTATAGACAGTGACTAAGCCACTTGGCCACGAAGAAAGATAAAAGTCAATGTCAATTCTTCTGTACTTATACCTGTCGAATTCAGGTATTTTGTACTTAGAATTGAAATCAACCCATCTTCACCATCGTAGCTAATTAGTACTTTGTTACATGGCATTCAATTAATGATAAATTTTGCACATTTTTACGTGTTTTTCATATTCAAATAAGCCATATATATTTTTGATACATTAATGTCTGGATTCTCTTAACGACCTCGGGATCAGAGCCCCAGGCGAAATCACACAAAGACAAGAGCTTGGCTCCGGCCGGGAATCGAACCCTGGTCGGCAAGCTTGTATAGACAGTGACTAAGCCATTTGGCCACGAAGAAAGATAAAAGTCAATGACAATTCTTCTGTACTTATACATGTCGAATTAAGGTATTTTGTACTTAGAATTGAAATCAACCCATCTTCACCATCGTAGCTAATTGGTAGTTTGTTACTTGGCATTCAATTAATGATAAATTTTGCACATTTTTACGTGTTTTTCATATTCAAATAAGCCATATATATTTTTGATACATTAATGTTTGGATTCTCTTAATGACCTCGGGATCAGAGCCCCAGGCGAAATCACACAAAGACAAGAGCTTTGCTCCGGCTGGGAATCGAACCCTGGTCGGCAAGCTTGTATAGACAGTGACTAAGCCACTTGGCCACGAAGAAAGATAGAAGTCAATGACAATTCTTCTGTACTTATACCTATTGAATTCAGGTATTTTGTACTTAGAATTGAAATCAACCCATCTTCACCATCGTAGCTAATTGGTAGTTTGTTACTTGGCACTCAATTAATGATAAATTTTGCACATTTTTACGTGTTTTTCATATTCAAATAAGTCATATATATTTTTGATACATTAATGTCTGGATTCTCTTAACGACCTTGGGATCAGAGCCCCAGGCGAAATCACACAAAGACAAGAGCTTGGCTCCGGCCGGGAATCGAACCCTGGTCGGCAAGCTTGTATAGACAGTGACTAAGTCACTTGGCCACGAAGAAAGATAAAAGTCAATGACAATTCTTCTGTACTTATACATGTCGAATTCAGGTATTTTGTACTTAGAATTGAAATCAACCCATCTTCACCATCGTAGTTAATTGGTACTTTGTTACTTGGCATTCAATTAATGATAAATTTTGCACATTTTTACGTGTTTTTCATATTCAATTAAGCCATATATATTTTTGATACATTAATGTCTGGATTTTCTTAACGACCTCGGGATCAGAGCCCCAGGCGAAATCACACAAAGACAAGAGCTTGGCTCCGGCCGGGAATCGAACCCTGGTCGGCAAGCTTGTATAGACAGTGACTAAGCCACTTGGCCACGAAGAAAGATAAAAGTCAATGACAATTCTTCTGTACTTATACCTGTCGAATTCAGGTATTTTGTACTTAGAATTGAAATCAACCCATCTTCACCATCGTAGCTAATTGGTAGTTTGTTACTTGGCATTCAATTAATGATAAATTTTGCACATTTTTACGTGTTTTTCATATTCAAATAAGCCATATATATTTTTGATACATTAATGTCTGGATTCTCTTAACGACCTCGGGATCAGAGCCCCAGGCGAAATCACACAAAGACAAGAGCTTGGCTCCGGTCGGGAATCGAACCCTGGTCGGCAAGCTTGTATAGACAGTGACTAAGCCACTTGGCCACGAAGAAAGATAAAAGTCAATGACAATTCTTCTGTACTTATACCTGTCGAATTAAGGTATTTTGTACTTAGAATTGAAATCAACCCTTCTTCACCATCGTAGCTAATTGGTAGTTTGTTACTTGGCATTCAATTAATGATAAATTTTGCAAATTTTTACGTGTTTTTCATATTCAAATAAGCCATATATATTTTTGATACATTAATGTCAGGATTCTCTTAAGGACCTCGGGATTAGAGCCCCAGGCGAAATCACACAAAGACAAGAGCTTGGCTCCGGCCGGGAATCGAACCCTGGTCGGCAAGCTTGTATAGACAGTGACTAAGCCACTTGGCCACGAAGAAAGATGAAAGTCAATGACAATTCTTCTGTACTTATACCTGTCGAATTCCGGTATTTTGTACTTAGAATTGAAATCAACCCATCTTCACCATCGTAGCTAATTGGTAGTTTGTTACTTGGCATTCAATTAATGATAAATTTTGCAAATTTTTTACGTGTTTTTCATATTCAAATAAGCCATATATATTTTTGATACATTAATGTCTGGATTCTCTTAACGACCTCGGGATCAGAGCCCCAGGCGAAATCACACAAAGACAAGAGCTGGGCTCCGGCCAGGAATCGAACCCTGGTCGGCAAGCTTGTATAGACAGTGACTAAGCCACTTGGCCACGAAGAAAGATAAAAGTCAATGTCAATTCTTCTGTACTTATACCTGTCGAATTCAGGTATTTTGTACTTAGAATTGAAATCAACCCATCTTCACCATCGTAGCTAATTAGTACTTTGTTACATGGCATTCAATTAATGATAAATTTTGCACATTTTTACGTGTTTTTCATATTCAAATAAGCCATATATATTTTTGATACATTAATGTCTGGCTTCTCTTAACGACCTCGGGATCAGAGCCCCAGGCGAAATCACACAAAGACAAGAGCTTGGCTCCGGCCGGGAATCGAACCCTGGTCGGCAAGCTTGTATAGACAGTGACTAAGTCACTTGGCCACGAAGAAAGATAAAAGTCAATGACAATTCTTCTGTACTTATACATGTCGAATTCAGGTATTTTGTACTTAGAATTGAAATCAACCCATCTTCACCATCGTAGTTAATTGGTACTTTGTTACTTGGCATTCAATTAATGATAAATTTTGCACATTTTTACGTGTTTTTCATATTCAATTAAGCCATATATATTTTTGATACATTAATGTCTGGATTTTCTTAACGACCTCGGGATCAGAGCCCCAGGCGAAATCACACAAAGACAAGAGCTTGGCTCCGGCCGGGAATCGAACCCTGGTCGGCAAGCTTGTATAGACAGTGACTAAGCCACTTGGCCACGAAGAAAGATAAAAGTCAATGACAATTCTTCTGTACTTATACCTGTCGAATTCAGGTATTTTGTACTTAGAATTGAAATCAACCCATCTTCACCATCGTAGCTAATTGGTAGTTTGTTACTTGGCATTCAATTAATGATAAATTTTGCACATTTTTACGTGTTTTTCATATTCAAATAAGCCATATATATTTTTGATACATTAATGTCTGGATTCTCTTAACGACCTCGGGATCAGAGCCCCAGGCGAAATCACACAAAGACAAGAGCTTGGCTCCGGTCGGGAATCGAACCCTGGTCGGCAAGCTTGTATAGACAGTGACTAAGCCACTTGGCCACGAAGAAAGATAAAAGTCAATGACAATTCTTCTGTACTTATACCTGTCGAATTAAGGTATTTTGTACTTAGAATTGAAATCAACCCTTCTTCACCATCGTAGCTAATTGGTAGTTTGTTACTTGGCATTCAATTAATGATAAATTTTGCAAATTTTTACGTGTTTTTCATATTCAAATAAGCCATATATATTTTTGATACATTAATGTCAGGATTCTCTTAAGGACCTCGGGATTAGAGCCCCAGGCGAAATCACACAAAGACAAGAGCTTGGCTCCGGCCGGGAATCGAACCCTGGTCGGCAAGCTTGTATAGACAGTGACTAAGCCACTTGGCCACGAAGAAAGATGAAAGTCAATGACAATTCTTCTGTACTTATACCTGTCGAATTCCGGTATTTTGTACTTAGAATTGAAATCAACCCATCTTCACCATCGTAGCTAATTGGTAGTTTGTTACTTGGCATTCAATTAATGATAAATTTTGCACATTTTTTACGTGTTTTTCATATTCAAATAAGCCATATATATTTTTGATACATTAATGTCTGGATTCTCTTAACGACCTCGGGATCAGAGCCCCAGGCGAAATCACACAAAGACAAGAGCTGGGCTCCGGCCAGGAATCGAACCCTGGTCGGCAAGCTTGTATAGACAGTGACTAAGCCACTTGGCCACGAAGAAAGATAAAAGTCAATGTCAATTCTTCTGTACTTATACCTGTCGAATTCAGGTATTTTGTACTTAGAATTGAAATCAACCCATCTTCACCATCGTAGCTAATTAGTTCTTTGTTACATGGCATTCAATTAATGATAAATTTTGCACATTTTTACGTGTTTTTCATATTCAAATAAGCCATATATATTTTTGATACATTAATGTCTGGATTCTCTTAACGACCTCGGGATCAGAGCCCCAGGCGAAATCACACAAAGACAAGAGCTTGGCTCCGGCCGGGAATCGAACCCTGGTCGGCAAGCTTGTATAGACAGTGACTAAGCCATTTGGCCACGAAGAAAGATAAAAGTCAATGACAATTCTTCTGTACTTATACATGTCGAATTAAGGTATTTTGTACTTAGAATTGAAATCAACCAATCTTCACCATCGTAGCTAATTGGTACTTTGTTACTTGGCATTCAATTAATGATAAATTTTGCACATTTTTAAGTGTTTTTCATATTCGAATAAGCCATATATATTTTTGATACATTAATGACTGGATTCTCTTAACGACCTCAGGATCAGAGCTCCAGGCGAAATCACACAAAGACAAGAGCTTGGCTCCGGCTGGGAATCAAACCTTGGTCGGCAAGCTTGTATAGACAGTGACTAAGCCACTTGGCCAAGAAGAAAGATAAAAGTCAATGATAATTCTTCTGTACTTATACTTGTCGAATTCAGGTATTTTGTACTTAGAATTGAAATCAACCCATCTTCACCATCGTAGCTAATTGGTAGTTTGTAACTTGGCATTCAATTAATGATAAATTTTGCAAATTTTTACGTGTTTTTCATATTCAAATAAGCCATATATATTTTTGATACATTAATGTCAGGATTCTCTTAAGGACCTCGGGATTATAGCCCCAGGCAAAATCACACAAAGACAAGAGCTTGGCTCCGGCCGGGAATCGAACCCTGGTTGGCAAGCTTGTATAGACAGTGACTAAGCCACTTGGCCACAAAGAAAGATAAAAGTCAATGACAATTCTTCTGTACTTATACCTGTCGAATTAAGGTATTTTGTACTTAGAATTGAAATCAACCCATCTTCACCATCGTAGCTAATTGGTAGTTTGTTACTTGGCATTCAATTAATGATAAATTTTGCACATTTTTAAGTGTTTTTCATATTCGAATAAGCCATATATATTTTTGATACATTAATGTCTGGATTCTCTTAACGACCTCGGGATCAGAGCCCCAGGCGAAATCACACAAAGACAAGAGCTTGGCTCCGGTCGGGAATCGAACCCTGGTCGGCAAGCTTGTATAGACAGTGACTAAGCCACTTGGCCACGAAGAAAGATAAAAGTCAATGTCAATTCTTCTGTACTTATACCTGTCGAATTCCGGTATTTTGTACTTAGAATTGAAATCAACCCATCTTCACCATCGTAGCTAATTGGTAGTTTGTTACTTGGCATTCAATAAATGATAAATTTTGCACATTTTTAATTGTTTTTCATATTCAAATAAGCCATATATATTTTTGATACATTAATGTCTGGATTCTCTTAACGAACTCGGGATCAGAGACCCAGGCGAAATCACACAAAGACAAGAGCTTGGCTCCGGCCGGGAATCGAACCCTGGTCGGCAAGCTTGTATAGACAGTGACTAAGCCACTTGGCCACGAAGAAAGATAAAAGTCAATGACAATTCTTCTGTACTTATACATGTCGAATTCAGGTATTTTGTACTTAGAATTGAAATCAACCCATCTTCACCATCGTAGCTAATTGGTAGTTAGTTACTTGGCATTCAATTAATGATAAATTTTGCACATTTTACGTGTTTTTCATATTCAAATAAGCCATATATATTTTTGATACATTAATGTCTGGATTCTCTTAACGACCTCGGGATCAGAGCCCCAGGCGAAATCACACAAAGACAAGAGCTTGGCTCCGGCCGGGAATCGAACCCTGTCGTCAAGCTTGTATAGACAGTGACTAAGCCACTTGGCCACGAAGAAAGATAAAAGTCAATGACAATTCTTCTGTACTTATACCTGTCGAATTCAGGTATTTTGTACTTAGAAATGAAAT